>NC_057795.1:47444109-47447601 GCF_018294505.1 Triticum aestivum
TTGGGCGAGAGTAGTACTAGGATGGGTGACCTCCTGGGAAGTGCTCGTGTTGCATTCCCTTTTTAATTTTGTTGCGCCGCTTGCAAAACAAAACGCACATGTAAGTAATATATTTACCGTGTTTTATTATTTTGCACGAGTGCGGTAAGTTATAGCTGGGTGCTCACGATTCACGAGTCTAGCGGCAGCGTTGTGGCGCGGCAAGCGTGCACTGGTGCGGTTGAGAGGGAGGGGTGGAAACCGCGTTTAACTCGTCTTCATAGTTGAGAGGGAGCGGCCAAAGCAATGTACAATCGTCTTTGTAGTGGAGCTGGGAGGGGCTAGGATAAGGGACGAAGATGGGGGTAACATGTCGGATGTGATCATACCAGCACTAAAGCACCGGATCCCATCAGAACTCCGAAGTTAAGCGTGCTTGGGCGAGAGTAGTACTAGGATGGGTAACCTCCAGGGAAGTCCTCGTGTTGCATTCCCTTTTTAATTTTTTTTAGGCCGCTTGCAAAACAAAACGCACGTGTAAGTAATATATTTACCGTGTTTTATTATTTTGCACGAGTGCGGTAAGTTATAGCTGGGTGCCCACGATTCACGAGTCTAGCGGCAGCGTTGTGGCACGGCAAGCGTGCACTGGTGCGGTTGAGAGGGAGGGGTGGAAACCGCGTTAAACTCGTCTTCGTAGTTGAGAGGGAGCGGCCAAAGCAATGTACAATCGTCTTTGTAGTGGAGCTCGGAGGGGCTAGGATAAGGGACGAAGATGGGGGTAACATGTCGCATGTTATCATACCAGCACTAAAGCATCGGATCCCATCAGAACTCCGAAGTTAAGCGTGCTTGGGCGAGAGTAGTACTAGGATGGGTGACCTCCTGGGAAGTCCTCGTGTTGCATTCCCTTTTTAATTTTTTTACGCCGCTTGCAAAACAAAACACACGTGTAAGTAATATATTTACCGTATTTTATTATTTTGCACGAGTGCGGTAAGTTATAGCTGGGTGCTCACGATGCACGAGTCTAGCGGCGGCGTTGTGGCGCGGGAAGCGTGCACTGGTGCGGTTGAGAGGGAGGGGTGGAAACCGCGTTAAACTCGTCTCCGTAGTTGAGAGGGAGCGGCCAAAGCAATGTACAATCGTCTTTGTAGTGGAGCTGGAAGGGGCAAGGATGAGGGATGAAGACGGGGGTAACATGTTGGATGTGATCATACCAGCACTAAAGCACCGGATCCCATCAGAACTCCGAAGTTAAGCGTGCTTGGGCGAGAGTAGTACTAGGATGTGTGACCTCCAGGGAAGTCCTCGTGTTGCATTCCCTTTTTAATTTTTTTTACGCCGCTTGCAAAACAAAACGCACGTGTAAGTAATATATTTACCGTGTTTTATTATTTTGCACGAGTGCGGTAAGTTATAGCTGGGTGCTCACGATTCACGAGTCTAGCGGCGGCGTTGTGGCGCGGCAAGCGTGCACTGGTGCGGTTGAGAGGGAGGGGTGGAAACCGCATTAAACTCGTCTCCGTAGTTGAGAGGGAGCGGCCAAAGAAATGTACAATCGTCTTTGTAGTGCAGCTGGGAGGGGCAAGGATAAGGGACGAAGATGGGGGTAATATGTCGGATTCGATCGTACCAGCACTAAAGCACCGGATCCCGTCAGAACTCTGAAGTTAAGCGTGCTTGACCGAGAGTAGTACTAGGATGGGTGACCTCCTGGGAAGTCCTCGTGTTGCATTCCCTTTTTAATTTTTTTATGCCGCTTGCAAAACAAAACGCACGTGTAAGTAATATATTTACCGTGTTTTATTATTTTGCACGAGTGCGGTAAGTTATAGCTGGGTGCTCACGATACACGAGTCTAGCGGCGGCGTTGTTGCGTGGCAAGCGTGCACTGGTGCGGTTGAGAGGGAGGGGTGGAAACCGCGTTAAACTCGTCTCCGTAGTTGAGAGGGAGCGGCCAAAGCAATGTACAATCGTCTTTGTAGTGGAGCTGGGAGGGGCAAGGATAAGGGACGAAGACGGGGTAACATGTCGGATGCGATCATACCAACACTAAAGCACCGGATCCCATCAGAACTCCGAAGTTAAGCGTGCTTGGGCGAGAGTAGTACTAGGATGGGTGACCTCCTGTGAAGTGCTCGTGTTGCATTCCCTTTTTAATTTTTTTGCGCCGCTTGCAAAACAAAACGCACATGTAAGTAATATATTTACCGTGTTTTATTATTTTGCACGAGTGCGGTAAGTTATAGCTGGGTGCTCACGATTCACGAGTCTAGCGGCAGCGTTGTGGCACGGCAAGCGTGCACTGGTGCGGTTGAGAGGGAGGGGTGGAAACCGCGTTAAACTCGTCTTCGTAGTTGAGAGGGAGCGGCCAAAGCAATGTACAATCGTCTTTGTAGTGGAGCTCGGAGGGGCTAGGATAAGGGACGAAGATGGGGGTAACATGTCGGATGTGATCATACCAGCACTAAAGCACCGGATCTCATCAGAACTCCGAAGTTAAGCGTGCTTGGGCGAGAATAGTACTAGGATGGGTGACCTCCAGGGAAGTCCTCGTGTTGCATTCCCTTTTTAATTTTTTTTTACGCCGCTTGCAAAACAAAACGCACGTGTAAGTAATATATTTACCGTGTTTTATTATTTTGCACGAGTGCGGTAAGTTATAGCTGGGTGCTCACGATTCATGAGTCTAGCAGCGGCGTTGTGGCACGGCAAGCGTGCACTGGTGCGGTTGAGAGGGAGGGGTGGAAACCGCGTTAAACTCGTCTCCGTAGTTGAGAGGGAGCGGCCAAAGCAATGTATAATCGTCTTTGTAGTGGAACTGGGAGGGGCAAGGATAAGGGACGAAGATGGGGGTAACATGTCGGATGCGATCATACCAGCACTAAAGCACCGGATCCCATCAGAACTCCGAAGTTAAGCGTGCTTGGGCAATAGTAGTACTAGTTAAGCGTGCTTGGGCAATAGTAGTACTAGGATGGGTGACCTCCTGGGAAGTCCTCGTGTTGCATTCCCTTTTTAATTTTTTTACGCAATCGTCTTTGTAGTGGAGATGGGAGGGGCAAGGATAAGGGACGAAGATGGGGGTAACATGTCGGATGTGATCATACCAGCACTAAAGCACCGGATCCCATCAGAACTCCAAAGTTAAGCGTGCTTGGGCGAGAGTAGTACTAGGATGGGTGACCTCCTGGGAAGTGCTCGTGTTGCATTCCCTTTTTAATTTTGTTGCGCCGCTTGCAAAACAAAACGCACATGTAAGTAATATATTTACCGTGTTTTATTATTTTGCACGAGTGCGGTAAGTTATAGCTGGGTGCTCACGATTCACGAGTCTAGCGGCAGCGTTGTGGCGCGGCAAGCGTGCACTGGTGCGGTTGAGAGGGAGGGGTGGAAACCGCGTTTAACTCGTCTTCATAGTTGAGAGGGAGCGGCCAAAGCAATGTACAATCGTCTTTGTAGTGGAGCTGGGAGGGGCTAGGATAAGGGACGAAGATGGGGGTAACATGT
>NC_057795.1:47447611-47451070 GCF_018294505.1 Triticum aestivum
GCTTGGGCGAGAATAGTACTAGGATGGGTGACCTCCAGGGAAGTCCTCGTGTTGCATTCCCTTTTTAATTTTTTTTATGCCGCTTGCAAAACAAAACGCACGTGTAAGTAATATATTTACCGTGTTTTATTATTTTGCACGAGTGCGGTAAGTTATAGCTGGGTGCTCACGATTCACGAGTCTAGCGGCGGCGTTGTGGCACGGCAAGCGTGCACTGGTGCGGTTGAGAGGGAGGGGTGGAAACCGCGTTAAACTCGTCTCCGTAGTTGAGAGGGAGCGGCCAAAGCAATGTACAATCGTCTTTGTAGTGGAACTGGGAGGGGCAAGGATAAGGGACGAAGATGGGGGTAACATGTCGGATGCGATCATACCAGCACTAAAACACCGGATCCCATCAGAACTCCGGAGTTAAGCGTGCTTGGGCAATAGTAGTACTAGTTAAGCGTGCTTGGGCAATAGTAGTACTAGGATGGGTGACCTCCTGGGAAGTCCTCGTGTTGCATTCCCTTTTTAATTTTTTTACGCAATCGTCTTTGTAGTGGAGATGGGAGGGGCAAGGATAAGGGACGAAGATGGGGGTAACATGTCGGATGTGATCATACCAGCACTAAAGCACCGGATCCCATCAGAACTCCAAAGTTAAGCGTGGTTGGGCGAGAGTAGTACTAGGATGGGTGACCTCCTGGGAAGTGCTCGTGTTGCATTCCCTTTTTAATTTTGTTGCGCCGCTTGCAAAACAAAACGCACATGTAAGTAATATATTTACCGTGTTTTATTATTTTGCACGAGTGCGGTAAGTTATAGCTGGGTGCTCACGATTCACGAGTCTAGCGGCAGCGTTGTGGCGCGGCAAGCGTGCACTGGTGCGGTTGAGAGGGAGGGGTGGAAACCGCGTTTAACTCGTCTTCATAGTTGAGAGGGAGCGGCCAAAGCAATGTACAATCGTCTTTGTAGTGGAGCTGGGAGGGGCTAGGATAAGGGACGAAGATGGGGGTAACATGTTGGATGTGATCATACCAGCACTAAAGCACCGGATCCCATCAGAACTCCGAAGTTAAGCGTGCTTGGGCGAGAGTAGTACTAGGATGGGTAACCTCCAGGGAAGTCCTTTAGTTGCATTCCCTTTTTAATTTTTTTAGGCCGCTTGCAAAACAAAACGCACGTGTAAGTAATATATTTACCGTGTTTTATTATTTTGCACGAGTGCGGTAAGTTATAGCTGGGTGCTCACGATTCACGAGTCTAGTGGCAGCGTTGTGGCACGGCAAGCGTGCACTGGTGCGGTTGAGAGGGAGGGGTGGAAACCGCGTTAAACTCGTCTTCGTAGTTGAGAGGGAGCGGCCAAAGCAATGTACAATCGTCTTTGTAGTGGAGCTCGGAGGGGCTAGGATAAGGGACGAAGATGGGGGTAACATGTCGCATGTGATCATACCAGCACTAAAGCACCGGATCCCATCAGAACTTCGAAGTTAAGCGTGCTTGGGCGAGAGTAGTACTAGGATGGGTGACCTCCTGGGAAGTCCTCGTGTTGCATTCCCTTTTTAATTTTTTTACGCCGCTTGCAAAACAAAACACAGGTGTAAGTAATATATTTACCGTATTTTATTATTTTGCACGAGTGCGGTAAGTTATAGCTGGGTGCTCACGATACACGAGTCTAGCGGCGGCGTTGTGGCGCGGCAAGCGTGCACTGGTGCGGTTGAGAGGGAGGGGTGGAAACCGCGTTAAACTCGTCTCCGTAGTTGAGAGGGAGCGGCCAAAGCAATGTACAATCGTCTTTGTAGTGGAGCTGGGAGGGGCAAAGATAAGGGACGAAGACGGGGGTAACATGTCGGATGCGATCATACCAACACTAAAGCACCGGATCCCATCAGAACTCCGAAGTTAAGCGTGCTTGGGCGAGAGTAGTACTAGGATGGGTGACCTCCTGGGAAGTGCTCGTGTTGCATTCCCTTTTTAATTTTTTTGCGCCGCTTGCAAAACAAAACGCACGTGTAAGTAATATATTTACCGTGTTTTATTATTTTGCATGAGTGCGGTAAGTTATAGCAGGGTGCTCACGATTCACGAGTCTAGCGGCAGCGTTGTGGCACGGCAAGCGTGCACTGGTGCGGTTGAGAGGGAGGGGTGGAAACCGCGTTAAACTCGTCTTCGTAGTTGAGAGGGAGCGGCCAAAGCAATGTACAATCGTCTTTGTAGTGGAGCTCGGAGGGGCTAGGATAAGGGACGAAGATGGGGGTAACATGTCGGATGTGATCATACCAGCACTAAAGCACCGGATCCCATCAGAACTCCGAAGTTAAGCGTGCTTGGGCGAGAGTAGTACTAGGATGGGTGACCTCCAGGGAAGTCCTCGTGTTGCATTCCCTTTTTAATTTTTTTTACGCCGCTTGCAAAACAAAACGCACGTGTAAGTAATATATTTACCGTGTTTTATTATTTTGCACGAGTGCGGTAAGTTATAGCTGGGTGCTCACGATTCACGAGTCTAGCGGCGGCGTTGTGGCACGGCAAGCGTGCACTGGTGCGGTTGAGAGGGAGGGGTGGAAACCGCGTTAAACTCGTCTCCGTAGTTGAGAGGGAGCGGCCAAAGCAATGTACAATCGTCTTTGTAGTGGAGCTGGGAGGAGCAAGGATAAGGGACGAAGATGGGGGTAACATGTCGGATGCGATCATACCAGCACTAAAGCACCGGATCCCATCAGAACTCCGAAGTTAAGCGTGCTTGGGCAATAGTAGTACTAGGATGGATGACCTCCTGGGAAGTGCTCGTGTTGCATTCCCTTTTTAATTTTTTTGCGCCGCTTGCAAAACAAAACGCACGTGTAAGTAATATATTTACCGTGTTTTATTATTTTGCATGACTGCGGTAAGTTATAGCAGGGTGCTCACGATTCACGAGTCTAGCGGCAGCGTTGTGGCACGGCAAGCGTGCACTGGTGCGGTTGAGAGGGAGGGGTGGAAACCGCGTTAAACTCGTCTTCGTAGTTGAGAGGGAGCGGCCAAAGCAATGTACAATCGTCTTTGTAGTGGAGCTCGGAGGGGCTAGGATAAGGGACGAAGATGGGGGTAACATGTCGGATGTGATCATACCAGCACTAAAGCACCGGATCCCATCAGAACTCCGAAGTTAAGCTTGCTTGGGCGAGAGTAGTACTAGGATGGGTGACCTCCAGGGAAGTCCTCGTGTTGCATTCCCTTTTTAATTTTTTTTACGCCGCTTGCAAAACAAAACGCACGTGTAAGTAATATATTTACCGTGTTTTATTATTTTGCACGAGTGCGGTAAGTTATAGCTGGGTGCTCACGATTCACGAGTCTAGCGGCGGCGTTGTGGCACGGCAAGCGTGCACTGGTGCGGTTGAGAGGGAGGGGTGGAAACCGCGTTAAACTCGTCTCCGTAGTTGAGAGGGAGCGGCCAAAGCAATGTACAATCGTCTTTGTAGTGGAGCTGGGAGG
>NC_057795.1:47451080-47451901 GCF_018294505.1 Triticum aestivum
TCTAGCGGCGGCGTTGTGGCGCGGCAAGCGTGCACTGGTGCGGTTGAGAGGGAGGGGTGGAAACCGCGTTAAACTCGTCTCTCTAGTTGAGAGGGAGCGGCCAAAGCAATGTACAATCGTCTTTGTAGTGGAGATGGGAGGGGCAAGGATAAGGGACGAAGATGGGGGTAACATGTCGGATGTGATCATACCAGCACTAAAGCACCGGATCCCATCAGAACTCCAAAGTTAAGCGTGCTTGGGCGAGAGTAGTACTAGGATGGGTGACCTCCTGGGAAGTGCTCGTGTTGCATTCCCTTTTTAATTTTTTTGCGCCGCTTGCAAAACAAAACGCACATGTAAGTAATATATTTACCGTGTTTTATTATTTTGCACGAGTGCGGTAAGTTATAGCTGGGTGCTCACGATTCACGAGTCTAGCGGCAGCGTTGTGGCGCGGCAAGCGTGCACTGGTGCGGTTGAGAGGGAGGGGTGGAAACCGCGTTAAACTCGTCTTCATAGTTGAGAGGGAGCGGCCAAAGCAATGTACAATCGTCTTTGTAGTGGAGCTGGGAGGGGCTAGGATACGGGACGAAGATGGGGGTAACATGTCGGATGTGATCATACCAGCACTAAAGCACCGGATCCCATCAGAACTCCAAAGTTAAGCGTGCTTGGCCGAGAGTAGTACTAGGATGGGTAACCTCCAGGGAAGTCCTCGTGTTGCATTCCCTTTTTAATTTTTTTTACGCCGCTTGCAAAACAAAACGCACGTGTAAGTAATATATTTACCGTGTTTTATTATTTTGCACGAGTGCGGTAAGTTATAGCTGGGTGCTCAC
>NC_057795.1:47451911-47470405 GCF_018294505.1 Triticum aestivum
TGCTTGGGCGAGAGTAGTACTAGGATGGGTGACCTCCAGGGAAGTCCTCGTGTTGCATTCCCTTTTTAATTTTTTTTACGCCGCTTGCAAAACAAAACGCACGTGTAAGTAATATATTTACCGTGTTTTATTATTTTGCACGAGTGCGGTAAGTTATAGCTGGGTGCTCACGATTCACGAGTCTAGCGGCGGCGTTGTGGCACGGCAAGCGTGCACTGGTGCGGTTGAGAGGGAGGGGTGGAAACCGCGTTAAACTCGTCTCCGTAGTTGAGAGGGAGCGGCCAAAGCAATGTACAATCGTCTTTGTAGTGGAGCTGGGAGGGGCAAGGATAAGGGACGAAGATGGGGGTAACATGTCGGATGCGATCATACCAGCACTAAAGCACCGGATCCCATCAGAACTCCGAAGTTAAGCGTGCTTGGGCAATAGTAGTACTAGGATGGGTGACCTCCTGGGACGTCCTTGTGTTGCATTCCCTTTTTAATTTTTTTACGCCGCTTGCAAAACAAAACGCACGTGTAAGTAATATATTTACCGTGTTTTATTATTTTGCAAGAGTGCGGTAAGTTATAGCTGGGTGCTCACGATTCACGAGTCTAGCGGCGGCGTTGTGGCGCGGCAAGCGTGCACTGGTGCGGTTGAGAGGGAGGGGTGGAAACCGCGTTAAACTCGTCTCTCTAGTTGAGAGGGAGCGGCCAAAGCAATGTACAATCGTCTTTGTAGTGGAGATGGGAGGGGCAAGGATAAGGGACGAAGATGGGGGTAACATGTCGGATGTGATCATACTAGCACTAAAGCACCGGATCCCATCAGAACTCCAAAGTTAAGCGTGCTTGGGCGAGAGTAGTACTAGGATGGGTGACCTCCTGGGAAGTGCTCGTGTTGCATTCCCTTTTTAATTTTTTTGCGCCGCTTGCAAAACAAAACGCACATGTAAGTAATATATTTACCGTGTTTTATTATTTTGCACGAGTGCGGTAAGTTATAGCTGGGTGCTCACGATTCACGAGTCTAGCGGCAGCGTTGTGGCGCGGCAAGCGTGCACTGGTGCGGTTGAGAGGGAGGGGTGGAAACCGCGTTAAACTCGTCTTCATAGTTGAGAGGGTGCGGCCAAAGCAATGTACAATCGTCTTTGTAGTGGAGCTGGGAGGGGCTAGGATACGGGACGAAGATGGGGGTAACATGTCGGATGTGATCATACCAGCACTAAAGCACCGGATCCCATCAGAACTCCAAAGTTAAGCGTGCTTGGGCGAGAGTAGTACTAGGATGGGTAACCTCCAGGGAAGTCCTCGTGTTGCATTCCCTTTTTAATTTTTTTTACGCCGCTTGCAAAACAAAACACACGTGTAAGTAATATATTTACCGTGTTTTATTATTTTGCACGAGTGCGGTAAGTTATAGCTGGGTGCTAACGATTCACGAGTCTAGCGGCGGCGTTGTGGCGCAGCAAGTGTGCACTGGTGCGGTTGAGAGGGAGGGGTGGAAACCGCGTTAAACTCGTCTCCGTAGTTGAGAGGGAGCGGCCAAAGCAATGTACAATGGTCTTTGTAGTGGAGCTGGGAGGGGCAAGGATAAGGGACGAAGACGGGGGTAACATGTCAGATGCGATCATACCAGCACTAAAGTACCGGATCCCATCAGAACTCCGATGTTAAGCGTCCTTGGGCGAGAGTAGTACTAGGATGGGTGACCTCCTGGGAAGTCCTCGTGTTGCATTCCCTTTTTAATTTTTTTTGCGCCGCTTGCAAAACAAAAAGCACGTGTAAGTAATATATTTACCGTGTTTTATTATTTTGCACGAGTGCGGTATGTTATAGCAGGGTGCTCATGATTCACGAGTCTAGCGGCGGCGTTGTGGCGCGACAAGCGTGCACAGGTGTGGTTGAGAGGGTGGGGTGGAAACCGCGTTAAACTCGTCTCCGTAGTTGAGAGGGAGCGGCCAAAGCAATGTACAATCGTCTTTGTAGTGGAGCTGGGAGGGGCAAGGATAAGGGACGAAGACGGGGGTAACATGTCGGATGCGATCATACCAGCACTAAAGCACCGGATCCCATCAGAACTCCGAAGTTAAGCGTGCGTGGGAGAGAGTAGTACTAGGATGGGTGACCTCTTGGGAAGTCCTCGTGTTGCATTCCCTTTTTAATTTTTTTTGCGCCGCTTGCAAAACAAAATGCACGTGTAAGTAATATATTTACCGTGTTTTA
This sequence comes from Triticum aestivum, assembly GCF_018294505.1. NCBI lineage: Eukaryota > Viridiplantae > Streptophyta > Magnoliopsida > Poales > Poaceae > Triticum > Triticum aestivum. The sequence continues at coordinate 47,454,120 of NC_057795.1, forward strand.
TTATTTTGCACGAGTGCGGTAAGTTATAGCAGGGTGCTCATGATTCACGAGTCTAGCGGCGGCGTTGTGGCGCGGAAAGCGTGCACAGGTGTGGTTGAGAGGGTGGGGTGGAAACCGCGTTAAACTCGTCTCCGTAGTTGAGAGGGAGCGGCCAAAGCAATGTACAATCGTCTTTGTAGTGGAGCTGGGAGGGGCAAGGATAAGGGACGAAGACAGGGGTAACATGTCGGATGCGATCATACCAGCACTAAAGCACCGTACCCATCAGAACTCTGAAGTTAAGCGTGCGTGGGCGAGAGTAGTACTAGGATGGGTGACCTCTTGGGAAGTCCTCGTGTTGCATTCCCTTTTTAATTTTTTTTGCCCCGGTTGCAAAACAAAACGCACGTGTAAGTAATATATTTACCGTGTTTTATTATTTTGCACGAGTGCGGTAAGTTATAGCAGGGTGCTCATGATTCACGAGTCTAGTGGTGGCGTTGTGGCACGGCAAGCGTGCACTGGTGCGGTTGAGAGGGTGGGGTGGAAACCGCGTTAAACTCGTCTCCGTAGTTGAGAGGGAGCGGCCAAAGCAATGTACAATCGTGTTTGTAGTGGAGGTGGGAGGGGCAAGGATAAGGGACGAAGACGGGGTTAACATGTCGGATGCGATCATACCAACACTAAAGCACCGGATCCCATCAGAACTCCGAAGTTAAGCATGCTTAGGCGAGAGTAGTACTAGGATGGGTGACATCTTGGGAAGTCCTCGTGTTGCATTCCCTTTTTAATTTTTTTGCGCCACTTGCAAAACAAAACGCACGTGTAACTATTATATTTACCGTGTTTTATTATTTTGCACGAGTGCGGTAAGTTATAGCTGGGTGCTCATGATTCACGAGTCTAGCTGCGGCGTTGTGGCGAGGCAAGCGTGCACTGGTGCGGTTGAGAGGGAGGGGTGGAAACCGCGTTAAACTCGTCTTCGTAGTTGAGAGGGAGCGGCCAAAGCAATGTACAATCGTCTTTGTAGTGGAGCTGGGAGGGGCAAGGATGAGGGACGAAGACGGGGGTAACATGTCGGATGCGATCATACCAGCACTAAAGCACCGGATCCCATCAGAACTCCGAAGTTAAGCGTGCTTGGGCGAGAGTAGTACTAGGATGGGTGACATCCAGGGAAGTCCTCTTGTTGCATTCCCTTTTTAATTTTTTTTACGCCGCTTGCAAAACAAAACGCACGTGTAAGTAATATATTTACCGTGTTTTATTATTTTGCACGAGTGCGGTAAGTTATAGCTGGGTGCTCACGATTCACGAGTCTAGCGGCGGCGTTGTGGCACGGCAAGCTTGCACTGGTGCGGTTGAGAGGGAGGGGTGGAAACCGCATTAAACTCGTCTCCGTAGTTGAGAGGGAGCGGCCAAAGCAATGTACAATCGTCTTTCTAGTGGAGCTGGGAGGGGCAAGGATAAGGGACGAAGATGGGAGTAACATGTCGGATGCGATCATACCAGCACTAAAGCACCGGATCCCATCAGAACTTCGAAGTTAAGCGTGCTTGGGCGAGAGTAGTACTAGAATGGGTGACCTACTGGGAAGTCCTCGTGTTGCATTCCCTTTTTAATTTTTTTTACACCGCTTGCAAAATAAAATGCACGTGTAAGTAATATATTTATCGTGTTTTATTATTTTGCACGAGTGCGGTAAGTTATAGCTGGGTGCTCATGATTCACGAGTCTAGCGGCGGCGTTGTGGCGCGGCAAGCGTGCACTGGTGCGGTTGAGAGGGAGGGGTGGAAACCGCGTTAAACTCGTCTCCGTAGTTGAGAGGGAGCGGCCAAAACAATGTACAATCGTCTTTGTAGTGGAGCTGGGAGGGGCAAGGATAAGGGACGAAGACGGGGGTAACATGTCGGATGCGATCATACCAGCACTGAAGCACCGGATCCCATCAGAAGTCCGATGTTAAGCGTGCTTGGGCGAGAGTAGTACTAGGATGGGTGATCTCCTGGGAAGTCCTCGTGTTGCATTCCCTTTTTAATTTTTTTTACACCGCTTGCAAAACAAAACGCACGTGTAAGTAATATATTTACCGTGTTTTATTATTTTGCACGAGTGCGGTAAGTTATAGCAGGGTGCTCATGATTCACGAGTCTAGCGGCGGCGTTGTGGCGCGGGAAGCGTGCACTGGTGTGGTTGAGAGGGTGGTGTTGGAAATATGCCCTAGAGGCAATAATAAAAGTATTATTATTATATTTCCTTGTTCATGATAATTGTCTTTTATTCATGCTATAACTGTATTATCCGGAAATCGTAATACACGTGTGAATACATAGACCACAATATGTCCCTAGTGAGCCTCTAGTTGACTAGCTCGTTGTGATCAACAGATAGTCATGGTTTCCTGGCTATGGACATTGGATGTCGTTGATAACGGGATCACATCATTAGGAGAATGATGTGATGGACAAGACCCAATCCTAAGACTAGCACAAAAGATCGTGTAGTTCATTTGCTAGAGCTTTGCCAATGTCAAGTATCTCTTCCTTCGACCATGAGAGCGTGTAACTCCTGGATACCGTAGGAGTGCTTTGGGTGTATCAAACGTCACAACGTAACTGGGTGACTATAAAGGTGCACTACAGGTATCTCCGAAAGTATCTATTGTTTTATGCGGATCGAGACTGGGATTTGTCACTCCGTGTAAACGGAGAGGTATCGCTGGGCCCACTCGGTAGGACATCATCATATGCTCAATGTGACCAAGGAGTTGATCACGGGATGATGTGTTACGGAACGAGTAAAGTGACTTGCTGGTAACGAGATTGAACAAGGTATTGGATACCGACGATCGAATCTCGGGCAAGTAACATACCGATAGACAAAGGGAATTGAATACGGGATTGATTAAGTCCTTGACATCGTGGTTCATCCGATGAGATCATCGTGGAACATGTGGGAGCCATCATGGGTATCCAGATCCCGCTGTTGGTTATTGACCGGAGAACGTCTCGGTCATGTCTACATGTCTCCCGAACCCGTAGGGTCTACACACTTAAGGTTCGATGACGCTAGGGTTATAAAGGAAGTTTGTATGTGGTTACCAAATGTTGTTCGGAGTCCCGGATGAGATCCCGGACGTCACGAGGAGTTCCGGAATGGTCCGGAGGTAAAGATTTATATATGGGAAGTCCTATTTTGGCCACCGGAAAATGTTCGGGATTTTTCGGTATTGTACCGGGAAGGTTCTAGAAGGTTCCGGAGTGGGGCCCACCTGCATGGGGGGGCCCACATGGACGTGGGGAGTGGGGGCAAGGCCCCACATCCCTGGTCAAGGCGCACCAAGATCCCCCCTTAGAAGGAATAAGATCATATCCCGAAGGGATAAGATCAAGATCCCTAAAAAGGGGGGATAACAATCGGTGGGGAAGGAAATAATGAGATTTCTTTCCTCCCACCTTGGCCAACGCCCCAATGGACTTGGAGGGCAAGAAACCAGCCCCTCCACCCCTATATATAGTGGGGAGGCACGTGGGAGCTATACACGAAGTTCTGGCACAGCCCTACCTCTCTTCCTACTCCTCCTCTCCCATGGTGCTTGGCGAAGCCCTGCTGGATTGCCACGCTCCTCCACCACCACCACGCCGTTGTGCTGCTGTTGGATGGAGTCTTCCTCAACCTCTCCCTCTCTCCTTGCTGGATCAAGGCGTGGGAGACGTCACCGGGCTGTACGTGTGTTGAACGCGGAGGTGCCGTCCGTTCGGCACTAGGATCTCCGGTGATTTGAATCACGACGAGTACGACTCCATCAACCCCGTTCACTTGAACGCTTCCGCTTAGCGATCTACAAGGGTATGTAGATGCACTCTCTTTCTACTCGTTGCTGGTCTCTCCATAGATAGATCTTGGTGACACGTAGGAAAAATTTGAATTTCTGCTACGTTCCCCAACAGTGGCATCATGAGCTAGGTCTATTGCGTAGATTCTTTGCACGAGTAGAACACAAAGTAGTTGTGGGCGTTGATGTTGTTCAATATGCTTACCGTTACTAGTCCAATCTTGTTTCGACGGTATTGTGGGATGAAGCGGCCCGGACCGACCTTACACGTACTCTTACCTGAGACAGGTTCCACCGATTTACATGCACTTGGTGCATAAGGTGGCTAGCGGGTGCCAGTCTCTCCCACTTTAGTCGGAACGGATTCGATGAAAAGGGTCCTTATGAAGGGTAAATAGCAATTGGCATATCACGTTGTGGTCTTGGGTAGGTAAGAAACGTTCTTGCTAGAAACCCATAGCAGCCACGTAAAACATGCAACAACAATTAGAGGACGTCTAACTTGTTTTTGCAGGGTATGCTATGTGATGTGATATGGCCAAGAAGAATGTTATGAATGATATGTGATGTATGAGATTGATCATGTTCTTGTAATAGGATTCACGACTTGCATGTCGATGAGTATGACAACCAGCAGGAGCCATAGGAGTTGTCTTTATTTATTGTATGACCTGCTGTCATTGAAGAACGCCATGTAAACTACTTTACTTTATTGCTAAATGCGTTAGTCATAGAAGTAGAAGTAGTCGTTGGCGTGACAACTTCATGAAGACACGATGATGGAGATCATGATGATGGAGATCATGGTGTCGTGCCGGTGACGATGATGATCATGGAGCCCCGAAGATGAAGATCAAAAGGAGCAAAATGATATTGGCCATATCATGTCACTATTTGATTGCATGTGATGTTTATCATGTTTATGCATCTTGTTTGCTTAGGACGACGGTAGTAAATAAGATGATGCCTTACAAAATTTCAAGAAGTGTTCTCCCCTAACTGTGGACCATTGCTACAGTTCGTCGCTTCTAAGCACCACGTGATGATCGGGTGTGATGGATTCTTACGTTCACATACAACGGGTGTAAGACAGTTTTACACAGCGAAAACACTTAGGGTTAACTTGACGAGCCTAGCATGTGCAGACATGGCCTCGGAACATGGAGACCGAAAGGTCGAGCATGAGTCGTATGGTAGATACGATCAACATGAAGATGTTCACCGATGATGACTAGTCCGTCTCACGTGATGATCGGACACGGCCTAGTTGACTCGGATCATGTGATCACTTAGATGACCAGAGGGATGTCTATCTAAGTGGGAGTTCATAAGATGAACTTAATTATCCTGAACATAGTCAAAAGACCTTTTGCAAATTATGTCGTAAGCTCGCGCTTTAGTTCCACTGTTTAGATATGTTCCTAGAGAAAATATAGTTGAAAGTTGATAGTAGCGATTATGCGATCAGTAGAAAGCTTATGTCCTTAATGCACCGCTCAGTGTGCTGAACCCCAACGTCGTTTGTCGATGTTGCGAACATCGGACATACACATTTTGATAACTACGTGATAGTTCAATTAAATGGTTTAAGTAGAGGCACCAAAGACGTTTTCGAAACGTCGTGGAACATATGAGATGTTTCGAGGGCTGAAATTGGGATTTCAGGCTCGTGCCCACGTCAAGAGGTATAAGACCTCCGACGATTTTCTTAGCCTGCAAACTAAGGGAGAAAAGCTCAATCATTGAGCTTGTGCTCAGATTGTCTGAGCACAACAATCACTTGAATCGAGTGGGAGTTGATCCTCCAGATGAGATAGTGATGTTTCCCCAAAGTCATTGCCACCAAGCTGCTAGAGCTTCGTGATTAACTATAACATATCAGGGATAGATATGATGATCCTTGAAATATTCATGATGTTTGACACCGTGAAAGTAGAAATCAAGAAGGAGCATCAATTTTTGATGGTTGGTGAAACCACTAGTTTCAAGAAGGGCAAGGGAACAAAGGGATACTTCATGAAACGGCAATTCAGCTGCTGCTCTAGTGAAGAAACCCAAGGTTGAACCCAAACCCGAGACTAAGTGCTTCTGTAATAAGGGGAACAACCACTGGAGCAGCATTACCCTAGATACTTGGTAGATGAGAAGGCTGGCAAGGTCGATAGAAGTATATTGGATATACATTATGTTAATGTGTACTTTACTAGTACTCCTAGTAGCACCAGGGTATTGGATACCGGTTCAGTTGCTAAGTGTTAGTAACTCGAAATAAAAGCTACGGAATAAACGGAGACTAGCTAAAGGTGAGCTGACGATATATGTTGGAAGTGTTTCCAAGGTTGATATGATCAAGCATCGCACGCTCCCTCTACCACCGAGATTGGTGTTTGCATTGAGCATAGACATGATTGGATTATGTCTATCGCAATACAGTTATTCATTTAAGGAGAATAATGGTTACTCTATTTTTGAATAATACCTTCAATGGTCTTGCACCTAAAGGAATGGTTTATTGAATCTCGGTCGTAGTGATACACATTTTCATGCCAAAAGATATAAGATAGTAATGATAGTACCACTTACTTGTGGCACTGCCATGTAAGTCATAATGGTATAAAACGCATGAAGAAGCTCCATGTTGATGGATCTTTGGACTCACTCGTTTTTGAAAAGTTTGAGACATGCGAACCATGTCTATTGGTGTATATGCATGAAGAAACTCCATGCAAATGGATCGTTCGGACTCACTTGATTTTGAATCACTTGAGATATGGAAATCATACCACATGGGCAAGATGACTGAAAAGCCTCATTTTCAGTAAGATGGAACAAGATAGCAACTTGTTGGAAGTAACACATTTTGATGTGTGCAGTCGAATGAGTGCTGAGGCATGCAGTGAATATCATTATGTTCTTACTTCACAGATGATTCGAGTAAATGTTGAGTATATTTACTTGATGAAACACAAGTCTAAATTATTGAATGGTTCAAGTAATTTCAGAGTGAAGTAGCAGATCATTGTGACAAGAGGATAAAATGTCTATGATATGATCATAGAGATGAATATCTGAGTTACGAGTTTTGGCACACAATTAAGACATTGTGGAAATTGTTTCGCAATTAATACCGCCTGGAACACCATAATGTGATGGTGTGTCCGAACATCATAGTTGCACCCTATTGGATATGGTGCGTACCATGATGTCTCTTATCGAATTACCACTATCGTTCATGGGTTAGGCATTAGAGACAACCACATTCACTTTAAATAAGGCACCACGTAATTCCGATGATATGACACCGTATGAATTATGGTTTAGAGAAACCTAAGTTGTCGTTTCTTAAAAGTTTGGGGCTGCGACGCTTATATGAAAAAGTTTCAGGTTGATAAGCTCGAACCCAAAGCGGATAAAATGCATCTTCATAGGAAACCCAAAACAGTTGGGTATACCTCCTAATTCAGATCCGAAAGCAATATGGATTGTTTCTAGAATCGGGTCCTTTCTCGAGGAAAAGTTTCTCTCGAAAGAATTGAGTGGGAGGATGGTGGAGACTTGATGAGGTTATTGAACCGTCTCTTCAACTAGTGTGTGACAGGGCACAGGGAGTTGTTCCTGTGGCACCTACACCAATTGAAGTGGAAGCTTATGATATTGATCATGAAACTTCGGATCAAGTCACTCCCAAACCTCGTAGGATGACAAGGATGCGTACTACTTCAGAGTGGTACGTAATCCTATCTTGAAGGTCATGTTGCTAGACAACAATGAACCTACGAGCTATGGAGAAGCGATGGTGGGCCCGGATTCCGATAAATGGCTTGAGGCCATAAAATCCGAGAGAGGATCCATGTATGAAAACAAAGTGTAGACTTTGGCAGAACGGCTCGATGGTCGTAAGGCTAATGAGTACAGATGGATTTCAAAAGGAAGACGGACAATGATGGTAAATGTCACCATTAAGAAAGCTCGACTTGTCGTTAAGATGTTTTCCGACAAGTTCAAGGAGTTGACTACGATGAGATTTTCTCACTCGTAGCGATGCTAAGAGTCTGTTGGAATTATATTAGTGATTACTGCATTATTTATGAAATCTTGCAGATAGGATGTCAAAACATTGTTTCCTCGACGATTTTAATGAGGAAAGGTTGTATGTGATACAACCGGAAGGTTTTGTCAATCCCGAAAGATGCTAATAAGTATGCAAAGCTCCAGCAATCCTTCTAAGGACTGGAGTGAGCATCTCGGAGTTGGAATGTATGCTTTGATGATGATCAAAAATTTTGGGTTTGTACAAAGTTTATGAGAAACTTGTATTTCCAAAGAAGTGAGTGGGAACACTATAGAATTTCTGATGAGTATATGTTGTTGACATATTGTTGATCAGAAATGACGTAGAATTTCTGGAAAGCATATAGGGTTATTTTGAAAGTGTTTTTCAATGGAAAGCCTGGATTAAGCTAGTTGAACATTGAGCATCAAGATCTATAAGGATAGATCAAAATGCTTAATAATACTTTCAAATGAGCACATACCTTGACATGATCTTGAAGGTGTTCAAGATGGACCAGTCAAAGAAGGAGTTCTTGCCTGAGTTGTAAGGTACGAAGTTAAGACTTAAAGCTCGACCACGGCAGAATAGAGAGAAAGGACGAAGGTCGTCCCCTATGCTTAAGACGTAGGCTCTTCAGTATGCTATGCTGTGTACCGCACCTGAAGTGTGCCTTGCCATGAGTCAGTCAAGGGGTACAAGAGTGATCCAAGAATGGCTCATAGGACAGCGGTCAAAGTTATCCTTAGTAACTAGTGGACTAAGGAATTTTCTCGATTATGGAGGTGGTAAAAGAGTTCGTCGTAAAGTTACGACGATGCAAGCTTGACACCTATCCGGATAGCTCTGAGTAGAGAGACCGGATACATATAATGGAGCAATAATTTAGAATAGCTCCAAGTAGAACAATTGTTTGGAATAGCTCCAAATAGAGCGTGGTAGCTGCATCTAGGAGATGACATAGAGATTTGTAAAGCACACACGGATCTGAAAGGTTCAGACCCGTTGACTAAAACCTCTCTCACAAGCAAGATGATCAAACATAAAACTCATTGAGTGTTAATCACATAGTGATGTGAAATAGACTACTGACTCTAGTAAACTCTTGGGTATTAGTCACATGGCGATGTGACCTGTGAGTGTTAATCACATGGCGATGTGAACTAGATTATTGACTCTAGTGCAAGTGGGAGACTGTTGGAAATATGCCCTAGAGGCAATAATAAAAGTATTATTATTATATTTCCTTGTTCATGATAATTGTCTTTTATTCATGCTATAACTGTATTATCCGAAAATCGTAATACACGTGTGAATACATAGACCACAATATGTCCCTAGTGAGCCTCTAGTTGACTAGCTCGTTGTGATCAACAGATAGTCATGGTTTCCTGGCTATGGACATTGGATGTGGTTGATAACGGGATCACATCATTAGGAGAATGATGTGATGGACAAGACCCAATCCTAAGACTAGCACAAAAGATCGTGTAGTTCATTTGCTAGAGCTTTGCCAATGTCAAGTATCTCTTCCTTCGACCATGAGAGCGTGTAACTCCTGGATACCGTAGGAGTGCTTTGGGTGTATCAAACGTCACAACGTAACTGGGTGACTATAAAGGTGCACTACAGGTATCTCCGAAAGTATCTATTGTTTTATGCGGATCGAGACTGGGATTTGTCACTCCGTGTAAACGGAGAGGTATCTCTGGGCCCACTCGGTAGGACATCATCATATGCGCAATGTGACCAAGGAGTTGATCACGGGATGATGTGTTACGGAACGAGTAAAGTGACTTGCCGGTAACGAGATTGAACAAGGTATTGGATACCGACGATCGAATCTCGGGCAAGTAACATACCGATAGACAAAGGGAATTGAATACGGGATTGATTAAGTCCTTGACATCGTGGTTCATCCGATGAGATCATCGTGGAACATGTGGGAGCCATCATGGATATCCAGATCCCGCTGTTGGTTATTGACCGGAGAACGTCTCGGTCATGTCTACATGTCTCCCGAACCCGTAGGGTCTACACACTTAAGGTTCGATGACGCTAGGGTTATAAAGGAAGTTTGTATGTGGTTACCGAATGTTGTTCGGAGTCCCGGATGAGATCCCGGACGTCACGAGGAGTTCCGAAATGGTCCGGAGGTAAAGATTTATATATGGGAAGTCCTATTTTGGCCACCGGAAAATGTTCGGGATTTTTCGGTATTGTACCGGGAAGGTTCTAGAAGGTTCCGGAGTGGGGCCCACCTGCATGGGGGGACCCACATGGACGTGGGTAGTGGGGGAAAGGCCCCACACCCCTGGTCAAGGCGCACCAAGATCCCCCCTTAGAAGGAATAAGATCATATCCCGAAGGGATAAGATCAAGATCCCTAAAAAGGGGGGATAACAATCGGTGGGGAAGGAAATAATGAGATTTCTTTCCTCCCACCTTGGCCAACGCCCCAATGGACTTGGAGGGCAAGAAACCAGCCCCTCCACCCCTATATATAGTGGGGAGGCGCATGGGAGCTATACACGAAGTTCTGGCGCAGCCCTCCCCCTCTCACAAGTTCTCCTCTCCCGTGGTGCTTGGCGAAGCCCTGCAGGATTGCCACGCTCCTCCACCACCACCACGCCGTCGTGCTGCTGCTGGACGGAGTCTTCCCCAACCTCTCCCTCTCTCCTTGCTTGATCAAGGCGTGGGAGACGTCACCGGACTGTACGTGTGTTGAACGCGGAGGTGCCGTCCGTTCGGCACTAGGATCTCCGGTGATTTGGATCACGACGAGTACGACTCCTTCAACCCCGTTCTCTTGAACGCTTCCGCTTAGCGATCTACAAGGGTATGTAGATGCACTCTCCTTCCCCTCGTTGCTGGTTTCTCCATAGATAGATCTTGGTGACACGTAGGAAAATTTTGAATTTCTGCTACGTTCCCCAACAGTGGCATCATGAGCTAGGTCTATTGCGTAGATTCTTTGCACGAGTAGAACACAAAGTAGTTGTGGGCGTTGATGTTGTTCAATATGCTTACCGTTACTAGTCCAATCTTGTTTCGACGGTATTGTGGGATGAAGCGGCCTGGACCGACCTTACACGTACTCTTACGTGAGACAGGTTCCACCGATTGACATGCACTTGGTGCATAAGGTGGCTAGCGGGTGCCAGTCTCTCCCACTTTAGTCGGAACGGATTCGATGAAAAGGGTCCTTATGAAGGGTAAATAGCAATTGGCATATCACGTTGTGGTTTTGCGTAGGTAAGAAACGTTCTTGCTAGAAACCCATAGCAGCCACATAAAACATGCAAACAACAATTAGAGGACGTCTAACTTGTTTTTGCAGGGTATGCTATGTGATGTGATATGGCCAAAAGGATGTGATGAATGATATATGTGATGTATGAGATTGATCATGTTCTTGTAATAGGATTCACGACTTGCATGTCGATGAGTATGACAACCGGCAGGAGCCATAGGAGTTGTCTTAATTTATTGTATGACCTGCGTGTCATTGAAGAACGCCATGTAACTTACTTTACTTTATTGCTAAACGCGTTAGCCATAGAAGTAGAAGTAGTCGTTGGCGTGACAACTTCATGAAGACACGATGATGGAGATCATGATGATGGAGATCATGGTGTCATGCCGGTGACGATGATGATCATGGAGCCCCGAAGATGAAGATCAAAAGGAGCAAAATGATATTGGCCATATCATGTCACTATTTGATTGCATGTGATGTTTATTATGATTATGCATCTTGTTTACTTAGGACGACGGTAGTAAATAAGATGATCCCTTACAAAATTTCAAGAAGTGTTTGTTGGAAATATGCCCTAGAGGCAATAATAAAAGTATTATTATTATATTTCCTTGTTCATGATAATTGTCTTTTATTCATGCTATAACTGTATTATCCGGAAATCGTAATACACGTGTGAATACATAGACCACAATATGTCCCTAGTGAGCCTCTAGTTGACTAGCTCATTGTGATCAACAGATAGTCATGGTTTCCTGGCTATGGACATTGGATGTCGTTGATAACGGGATCACATCATTAGGAGAATGATGTGATGGACAAGACCCAATCCTAAGACTAGCACAAAAGATCGTGTAGTTCATTTGCTAGAGCTTTGCCAATGTCAAGTATCTCTTCCTTCGACCATGAGAGCGTGTAACTCCTGGATACCGTAGGAGTGCTTTGGGTGTATCAAACGTCGCAACGTAACTGGGTGACTATAAAGGTGCACTACAGGTATCTCCGAAAGTATCTATTGTTTTATGCGGATCGAGACTGGGATTTGTCACTCCGTGTAAACGGAGAGGTATCTCTGGGCCCACTCGGTAGGACATCATCATATGCGCAATGTGACCAAGGAGTTGATCACGGGATGATGTGTTACGGAACGAGTAAAGTGACTTGCCGGTAACAAGATTGAACAAGGTATTGGATACCGACGATCGAATCTCGGGCAAGTAACATACCGATAGACAAAGGGAATTGAATACGGGATTGATTAAGTCCTTGACATCGTGGTTCATCCGATGAGATCATCGTGGAACATGTGGGAGCCATCATGGGTATCCAGATCCCGCTGTTGGTTATTGACCGGAGAACGTCTCGGTCATGTCTACATGTCTCCCAAACCCGTAGGGTCTACACACTTAAGGTTCGATGACGCTAGGGTTATAAAGGAAGTTTGTATGTGGTTACCGAATGTTGTTCGGAGTCCCGGATGAGATCCCGGACGTCACGAGGAGTTCCGGAATGGTCCGGAGGTAAAGATTTATATATGGGAAGTCCTATTTTGGCCACCGGAAAATGTTCGGGATTTTTCGGTATTGTACCGGGAAGGTTCTAGAAGGTTCCGGAGTGGGGCCCACCTGCATGGGGGGGCCCACATGGACGTGGGTAGTGGGGGCAAGGCCCCACACCCCTAGTCAAGGCGCACCAAGATCCCCCCTTAGAAGGAATAAGATCATATCCCGAAGGGATAAGATCAAGATACCTAAAAAGGGGGGATAACAATCGGTGGGGAAGGAAATAATGAGATTTCTTTCCTCCCACCTTGGCCAACGCCCCAATGGACTTGGAGGGCAAGAAACCAGCCCCTCCACCCCTATATATAGTGGGGAGGCACATGGGAGCTATACACGAAGTTCTGGCACAGCCCTACCTCTCTTCCTACTCCTCCTCTCCCATGGTGCTTGGCGAAGCCCTGCTGGATTGCCACGCTCCTCCACCACCACCACGCCGTTGTGCTGCTGTTGGATGGAGTCTTCCTCAACCTCTCCCTCTCTCCTTGCTGGATCAAGGCGTGGGAGACGTCACCGGGCTGTACGTGTGTTGAACGCGGAGGTGCCGTCCGTTCGGCACTAGGATCATCGGTGATTTGAATCACGACGAGTACGACTCCATCAACCCCGTTCACTTGAACGCTTCCGCTTAGCGATCTACAAGGGTATGTAGATGCACTCTCTTTCTACTCATTGCTGGTCTCTCCATAGATAGATCTTGGTGACACGTAGGAAAATTTTGAATTTCTGCTACGTTCCCCTACAGGTGGGGTGGAAACCGCGTTAAACTCGTCTCCGTAGTTGAGAGGGAGCGGCCAAAGCAATGTACAATCGTCTTTGTAGTGGAGCTGGGAGGGGCAAGGATAAGGGAAGAAGACGGGGGTAACATGTCGGATGCGATCATACCAGCACTAAAGCACCAGATCCCATCAGAACTACGAAGTTAAGCGTGTGTGGGCGAGAGTAGTACTAGGATGGGTGACCTCTTGGGAAGTCCTCGTGTTGCATTCCCTTTTCAAATTTTTTTGCGCCGCTTGCAAAACAAAACACACGTGTAAGTAATATATTTACCGTGTTTTATTATTTTGCACGAGTGCGGTAAGTTATAGCTGGGTGCTCACGATTCACGAGTCTAGCGGCGGCGTTGTGGCGCGGCAAGCGTGCACTGGTGCAGTTGATAGGGAGGGGTTTAAACCGCGTTAAACTCGTCTCCGTAGTTGAGAGGGAGCGGCCAAAGCAATGTACAATCGTCTTTGTAGTGGAGCTGGGAGGGGCAAGGATAAGGGACGAAGACGGGGGTAACATGTCGGATGCAATCATACCAGCACTAAAGCACCGGATCCCATCAAAACTCCGATGTTAAGCGTGCTTGGGCGAGAGTAGTACTAGGATGGGTGACCTCCTGGGAAGTCCTCGTGTTGCATTCCCTTTTTAATTTTTTTTGCGCCGCTTGCAAAACAAAACGCACGTGTAAGTAATATATTTACCGTGTTTTATTATTTTGCACGAGTGCGGTAAGTTATAGCTGGGTGCTCACGATTCACGAGTCTAGCGGCGGCGTTGTGGCGCGGCAAGCGTGCACTGGTGCGGTTGAGAGGGAGGGGTGGAAACCGCGTTAAAATCGTCTCTGTAGTTGAGAGGGAGCGGCCAAAGCAATGTACAATCGTCTTTGTAGTGGAGCTGGGAGGGGCAAGGATAAGGAACGAAGACGGGGGTAACATTTCGGATGCGATCATACCAGCACTAAAGCACCGGATCCCATCAGAATTCCGAAGTTAAGCGTGCGTGGGCGAGAGTAGTAGTAGGATGGGTGACCTCCTGGGAAGTCCTCGTGTTGCATTCCCTTTTTAATTTTTTTGCGCTGCTTGCAAAACAAAACGCACGTGTAAGTAATATATTTACCGTGTTTTATTATTTTGCACGAGTGCGGTAAGTTATAGCTGGGTGCTCACGATTCACGAGTCTAGCGGCTGCGTTGGGGCATGGCAAGCGTGCACTAGTGCGGTTGAGAGGGAGGATTGGAAACCGCGTTAAACTCGTCTCCGTAGTTGAGAGGGAGCGGCCAAAGCAATGTACAATCGTCTTTGTAGTGGAGCTGGGAGGGGCAAGGATAAGGGATGAAGACGGGGGTAACATGTCGGATGCGATCATACAAGCACTAAAGCACCGGATCCCATCAGATCTCCGATGTTAAGCGTGCTTGGGCGAGAGTAGTACTAGGATGGGTGACCTCCTGGGAAGTCCTCGTGTTGCATTCCCTTTTTAATTTTTTTTGCGCCGCTTGCAAAACAAAACGCATGTGTAAGTAATATATTCACCGTGTTTTATTATTTTGCACGAGTGTGGTAAGTTATAGCAGGGTGCTCATGATTCTTGAGTCTAGCGGCGGCGTTGTGGCACGGCAAGCGTGCACTGGTGCGGTTGAGAGGGTGGGGTGGAAACCGCGTTAAACTCGTCTCCGTAGTTGAGAGGGAGCGGCCAAAGCAATGTACAATCGTCTTTGTAGTGGAGCTAGGAGGGGCAAGGATAAGGGACGAAGACGGGGGTAACATGTCGGATGCGATCATACCAACACTAAAGCACCGGATCCCATCAGAACTCCGAAGTTTAACGTGCCTGGGCGATAGTAGTACTAGGATGGGTGACCTCTTGGGAAGTCCTCGTGTTGCATTCCCTTTTTAATTTTTTTGCGCCGCTTGCAAAACAAAATGCACGTGTAAGTAATATATTTACCATGTTTTGTTATTTTGCACGAGTGCGGTAAGTTATAGCTGGGTGCTCACGATTCACGAGTCTAGCGGCGGCGTTGTGGCGCGGCAAGCGTGCACTGGTGCGGTTGAGAGGGAGGGGTGGAAACCGCGTTAAACTCTTCTCCGTAGTTGAGAGGGAGCGGCCAAAGCAATGTACAATCGTCTTTGTAGTGGAGCTGGGAGGGGCAAGGATAAGGGACGAAGACGGGGGTAACATGTCGGATGCGATCATACCAGCACTAAAGCACCGGATCCCATCAAAACTTCGAAGTTAAGCGTGCTTGGGCGAGAGTAGTACTAGGATGGGTGACCTCCTGGGAAGTCGTCGTGTTGCATTCCCTTTTTAATTTTTTTGCGCCGCTTGCAAAACAAAATGCACGTGTAAGTAATATATTTACCGTGTTTTATTATTTTGCACGAGTGCGGTAAGTTATAGCTGGGTGCTCATGATTCACGAGTCTAGCGGCGGCGTTGTGGCGCGGCAAGCGTGCACTGGTGCGGTTGAGAGGGTGGGGTGGAAACCGCGTTAAACTCGTCTCCATAGTTGAGAGGGAGCGGCCAAAGCAATGTACAATCGTCTTTGTAGTGGAGCTGGGAGGTGCAAGGATAAGGGACGAAGACGGGGGTAACATGTCGGATGCGATCATACCAGCACTAAAGCACCGGATCCCATCAGAACTTCGAAGTTAAGCGTGCTTGTGCGAGGGTAGTACTAGGATGGGTGACCTCTTGGGAAGTCCTCGTGTTGCATTCCCTTTTTAACTTTATTTTTGCGGCGCTTGCAAACCAAAACGCACGTGTAAGTTATATATTCACCGTGTTTTATTATTTTGCACGAGTGCGGTAAGTTATAGCTGGGTGCTCACGATCGTCT
>NC_057795.1:47470741-47472663 GCF_018294505.1 Triticum aestivum
TGCGTAGTTGAGAGGGAGCGGCCAAAGCAATGTACAATCGTCTTTGTAGTGGAGCTGGGAGGGGCAAGGATGAGGGACGAAGACGGGGGTAACATGTCGGATGCGATCATACCAGCACTAAAGCACCGGATCACATCAGAACTCTGAAGTTAAGCGTGCTTGGGCGAGAGTAGTACTAGGATGGGTGACCTCCAGGGAAGTCCTCGTGTTGCATTCCCTTTTTAATTTTTTTACGCCGCTTGCAAAACAAAACGCACGTGTAAGTAATATATTTATCGTGTTCTATTATTTTGCACGAGTGCGGTAAGTTATAGATGGGTGCTCACGATTCACGAGTCTAGCGGTGGCGTTGTGGCACGGCAAGCGTGCACTGGTGCGGTTGAGAGGGAGGGGTGGAAACCGCATTAAACTCGTCTTCGTAGTTGAGAGGGAGCGGCCAAAGCAATGTACAATCGTCTTTCTAGTGGAGGTGGGAGGGGCAAGGATAAGGGACGAAGATGGGAGTAACATGTCGGATGTGATCATACCAGCACTAAGGCACCGGATCCCATCAGAACTACGAAGTTAAGCGTGCTTGGGCGAGAGTAGTACTAGGATGGGTGACCTACTCGGAAGTCCTCGTGTTGCATTCCCTTTTTAATTTTTTTACACCGCTTGCAAAACAAAACGCACGTGTAAGTAATATATTTACCGTGTTTTATTATTTTGCACGAGTGCGGTAAGTTATAGCTGGGTGCTCACGATTCACGAGTCTAGCGGCGGCGTTGTGGCGCGGCAAGCGTGCACTGGTGTGGTTGAGAGGGTGGGGTGGAAACCGCGTTAAACTCGTCTCCGTAGTTGAGAGGGAGCGGCCAAAGCAATGTACAATCGTCTTTGTAGTGGAGCTGGGAGGGGAAAGGATAAGGGACGAAGACGGGGGTAACATGTCGGATGCGATCATACCAGCACTAAAGCACCGGATCCCATCAGAACTCTGAAGTTAAGCGTGCGTGGGCGAGAGTAGTACTAGGATGGATGACCTCCTGGGAAGTCCTCGTGTTGCATTCCCTTTTTAATTTTTTTTGCGCCGCTTGCAAAACAAAACGCACGTGTAAGTAATATATTTACCGTGTTTTATTATTTTGCACGATTGCGGAAAGTTATAGCTGGGTGCTCACGATTCACGCGTCTATCGGCGGCGTTGAGGCGCGGCAAGCGTGCACTAGTGCGGTTGAGAGGGAGAGGTGGAAACCGCGGTAAACTCGTCTCCGTAGTTGAGAGGTTGCGGCCAAAGCAATGTACAATCGTCTTTGTAGTGGAGCTGGGAGGGGCAAGGATAAGGGACGAAGACGGGGGTAACATGTCCGATGTGATCATACTAGCTCTAAAGCAACGGATCCTATCAGAACTCCGAAGTTAAACGTGCTTGGGCGAGAGTAGTACTAGGATGGGTGACCTCCTGGGAAGTCCTCGTGTTGCATTTCCTTTTTTAATTTTTTTTGCGCCGCTTGCAAAACAAAACGCACGTTTAAGTAATATATTTACCGTGTTTTATTATTTTGCATGATTCCGGTAAGTTATAGCTGGGTGCTCACGATTCATGCGTCTAGCGGCGGCGTTGTGGCGCGGCAAGCGTGCACTGGTGCGGTTGAGAGGGAGGGGTGGAAACGACGGTAAACTCGTCTCCGTAGTTGAGAGGGAGCGGCCAAAGCAATGTACAATCGTCTTTGTAGTGGACATGAGAGGGGCAAGGATAAGGGACAAAGACGGGGGTAACATGTCGCATGCGATCATACCAGCACTAAAGCACCGGATCCCATCAGAACTCCGAAGTTAAGCGCACTTGGGCGATAGTAGTACTAGGATGGGTTACCTCCTGGGAAGTCCTCGTGTTGCATTCCCTTTTTAATTTTTTTTGCGCCGCTTGCAAAACAAAACGCACG
>NC_057795.1:47472927-47517167 GCF_018294505.1 Triticum aestivum
CGTCTATCGGCGGCGTTGTGGCGCGACAAGCGTGCACTGGATAAGGGACGAAGACGGGGGTAACATGTCGTATGCGATCATACCAGCACTAAAGCACCGGATCCCATCAGAACTCCGAAGTTAAGCGTGCTTGGGCGAGATTAGTACTAGGATGGGTGACCTCCTGGGAAGTACTCGTGTTGCATTCCCTTTTTAATTTTTTTGCGCCGCTTGCAAAACAAAACGCACGTGTAAGTAATATATTTACCATGTTTTATTATTTTGCACAATTGCGGTAAGTTATAGCTGGGTGCTCACGATTCACGCGTCTAGCGGCGGCGTTGTGGCGCGACAAGCGTGCACTGGTGCGGTTGAGAGGGAGGGGTGGAAACCGCGGTAAACTCGTCTCCGTAGTTGAGAGGGAGCGGCCAAAGCAATGTACAATCGTCTTTGTAGTGGAGCTGGGAGGGGCAAGGGTAAGGGACAAAGACGGGGGTAACATGTCCGATGTGATCATACCAGCACTAAAGCAACAGATCCCATCAGAACTCCGAAGTTAAGCATGCTTGGGCGAGAGTAGTACTAGGATGGGTGACCTCCTGGGAAGTCCTCGTGTTGCATTCCCTTTTTAAAATTTTTTGCGCCGCTTGCAAAACAAAACGCACGTGTAAGTAATATATTTACCGTGTTTTATTATTTTGCACGATTACGGTAAGTTAGAGCTAGGTGCTCACGATTCACGCGTCTAGCGGCGGCGTTGTGGCTTGGCAAGCGTGCACTGGTGCAGTTGAGAGGGAGGGGTGGAAACCGTGGTAAAACCTTCTCCGTAGTTGAGAGGGAGCGGCCAAAGCAATGTACAATCATCTTTGTAGTGGAGCTGGGAGGGGCGAGGACAAGGGACGAAGACGGGGGTAACATGCCTGATGTGATCATACCAACACTAAACCAACGGATCCCATCAAAACTCCGAAGTTAAGCGTGCTTGGGCGAGAGTAGTACTAGGATGCGTTACCTCCTGGGAAGTCCTCGTGTTGCATTCCCTTTTTAATTTTTTTTTGCGCCGCTTGCAAAACAAAACGCACGTGTAAGTAATATATTTACCGTGTTTTATTATTTTGCACGATTGCGGTGAGTTATAGCTAGGTGCTCATGATTCACGAGTCTAGCGGCGGCGTTGTGTCGCGGCAAGCGTGCACTGGTGCGGTTGAGAGGGAGGGGTGGAAACCGCGGTAAACTCGTCTCCGTAGTTGAGAGGGAGCGGCCAAAGCAATGTACAATCGTCTTTGTAGTGGAGCTTGGAGGGGCAAGGATAAGGGACGAAGACGGGGGTAACATGTCGGATGCGATCATACCAGCACTAAAGCACAGGATCCCATCAGAACTCTGAAGTTATGCCTGCTTGGGAGAGAGTAGTACTAGGATGGGTGACCTCCTGGGAAGTCCTCGTGTTGCATTCCTTTTTTAATTTCTTTTGCGCCGCTTGCAAAACAAAACACACGTGTAAGTAATATATTTACCGTGTTTTATTATTTTGCACGATTGCGGTAAGTTATAGCTGGGTGCTCACGATTCACGAGTCTAGCGGCGGCGTTTTGGCGCGGCAAGCGTGCACTAGTGCGGTTGAGAGGGAGGGGCGGAAACCGCGGTAAACTCGTCTCCGTAGTTGAGAGGGAGCGGCCAAAGCAATGCCAAGGATAAGGGACGAAGCCGGGGGTAACATGTTGGATGCGATCATACCAGCACTAAAGCAATGGATCCCATCAGAACTCCGAAGATAAGCGTGCTTGGGCGAGAGTATTACTAGGATAGGTGAACTCCTGGGAAGTCCTCGTGTTGCATTCCCTTTTAATTTTTTTTTGCGCCGCCTGCAAAACAAAACGCACGTGTAAGTAATATATTTACCGCGTTTTATTATTTTGCACGATTCCCGTAAGTTATAGCTGGGTGCTGACGATTCACGAGTATAGCGGTGGCGTTGTGGCGCGGCAAGCGTGCACTGGTGCGGTTGAGAGGGAGGGGTGGAAACCGCGTCAAACTCGTCTCCATAGTTGTGAGGGAGCGGCCAAAGCAATGTATAGTCGTCTTTGTAGTGGAGCTCCGAGGGGCAAGGATAAGGGACGAAGACGGGGGTAACATGTCGGATGCGATCATACCAGCACTAAAGCACCGGATCCCATCAGACCTCCGAGGTTAAGCGTGCTTGGGCGAGAGTAGTACTAGGATGGGTGACCTCCTGGGAAGTCCTCGTGTTGCATTCCCTTTTTAATTTTTTTGCGCCCCTTGCAAAACAAAACGCACGTGTAAGTAATATATTTACCATGTTTTATTATTTTGCACGACTGCGGTAAGTTATAGCTGGGTGCTCATGATTCACGCATGTAGTGGTGGCGTTGTGGCGCGGCAAGCGTGCACTGGTGCGGTTGAGAGGGAGGGGTGGAAACCGCGCTAAACACGTCTCCGTAGTTGAGAGGGAGCGGCCAAAGCAATGTACAATCGTGTTTGTAGTGGAGCTAGGAGGGGCAAGGATAAGGGACGAAGACGGGGGTAACATGTCGGATGCGATCATACCAGCACTAAAGCACCGAATTCCATCAAAACTCCCAAGTTAAGCGTGCTTGGGCGAGAGTAGTACTAGGATGGGTGACCTCCTGGGAAGTCCTCGTGTTGCATTCCCTTTTTAATTTTTTTGTGCCGCTTGCAAAACAAAACGCACGTGTAAGTAATATATTTACCGTGTTTTATTATTTTGCACGATTGCGGTAAGTTATAGCTGGGTGCTCACGATTCAGGCGTCTAGCGGCGGCGTTGTGGCGCGGCAAGCGTGCACTGGTGCGGTTGAGAGGGAGGGGTGGAAACCGCGGTAAACTCGTCTCTGTAGTTGAGAGGGAGCGGCCAAAGCAATGTACAATTGTCTTTTTAGTGGAGCTGGGAGGGGCGAGAATAAGGGACGAAGACGGGGGTAACATGTCGGATGCGATCATACCAGCACTAAAGCAATGGATCCCATCAGAACTTCGAAGTTAAGCGTGCTTGGGCGAGAGTAGTACTAGGACGGGTGACCTCCTGGGAAGTCCTCGTGTTGCATTCCCTTTTTAATTTTTTTTGCGCCGCTTGCAAAACAAAACGCACGTGTAAGTAATATATTTACTGTGTTTTATTCTTTTGTACGATTGCGGTAAGTTATAGCTGGGTGCTCACGATTCACGCGTCTAGCGGCGGCGTTGTGGCTTGGCAAGCGTGCACTGGTGCGGTTGAGAGGGTGGGGTGGAAACCGCGTTAAACTCGTCTCCGTAATTGAGAGGGAGCGGCCAAAGCAATGTACAATCGTCTTTGTAGTGGAGTTGGGAGGGGCAAGGACAAGGGACGAAGACGGGGGTAACATGTCCGATGTGATCATACCAGCACTAAAGCAACGGATCCCATCAAAACTCCGAAGTTAAGAGTGCTTGGGCGAGAGTAGTACTAGGATGGGTGACCTCCTGGGAAGTCC
The DNA here is from genome assembly GCF_018294505.1 of Triticum aestivum. Lineage (NCBI taxonomy): Eukaryota > Viridiplantae > Streptophyta > Magnoliopsida > Poales > Poaceae > Triticum > Triticum aestivum. The sequence continues at coordinate 47,476,397 of NC_057795.1, forward strand.
TCGTATTGCATTCCCTTTTTAATTTTTTTTGCGCCGCTTGCAAAACAAAATGCACGTGTAAGTAATATATTTACCGTGTTTTATTATTTTGCATGATTGCGGTAAGTTATAGTTGGGTGCTCACAATTCACGAGTCTAGCGGCGGCGTTTTGGCGCGGCAAGCGTGCACTGGTGCGGTTGATAGGGAGGGGTGGAAACCGCGGTAAACTCGCCTCCGTAGTTGAGAGGGAGCGGCCAAAGAAATGTACAATCGTCTTTGTAGTGGAGCTGGGAGGGGCAAGGATAAGGGACGAAGACGGGGGTAACATGTCGGATGCGATCATATAAGCACTAAAGCACCGGATCCCATCAGAACTCTGAACTTATGCGTGCTTGGTCGAGAGTAGTACTAGGATGGGTGACCTCTTGGGAAGACCGGGGTAACATGTCGGATGCGATCATACCAGCACTAAAGCACCGGATCCCATCAGAACTCCGAAGTTAAGCGTGCTTGGGCGAGAGTAGTACTAGGATGGGTGACCTCCTGGGAAGTCCTCGTGTTGCATTCCCTTTTTAATTTTTTTTGCGCCGCTTGCAAAACAAAACACACGTGTATGTAATATATTTACCGTGTTTTATTATTTTGCACGATTGCGGTAAGTTATAGCTGGGGGCTAGGGAATATTTGATCGGTGAACTAAAAGATGATTTCTCACTTGTTTATTTATCTGCCCCCAGATGCTTTTTCTGCTTTTTTCGCAGTCCGGACATGCACTTTAGGGCATGCCTCCCAGGGAAAGGAACCCCTAACGGAACTATTCTCCCTGGAAGATGTTTCTTACTAACCATGTAATATAACATAACTAGTTGGGCACTTGTCTGTTAAAGCACTAATGACCCCTACGCCTGGTCTCCACGCATGCCCCGGTTCTTACATAACCGAGAGGGTATTCAGACACACTCCAGACTATTGGGTCCGGAGGTTGAAGCGAAAAGGTCCGCAATGACAAACGATCTACAATCCGGCTAGAAAGCATTTCACATGTCATCTTAAATTACATAGTCAATTTGACTGGGTATATTTTTCTTCAATACCATCCAACAGGCTGTCTAATTTACAGTCCTATTGGGAATACTTAGCGGCCAGCTCTACCTGGCCGTACACTAAACTGACAGGGATCTCCTTCCCATCGGGCCTCACAGGTCCGACCTCGGCCATGTGGTTTGGGTCAGCCTTCGTGTACCGCGTCTTCACCATGGCCCAGGCATCCCTGGCGCCTTAACGGCAGGCCGATATCTTCCATAATCGGAAGCGTCACCGCGCTCCCTTCAGCCTCTCTGCAAGCTCTCCAAGGCCTTCGGGCATGGAGATGGATGGCCACAAGGCTTGGGCGACGCCTTGCATCACACGCCGAACTCGTTCGTGCAGTTGTGATAGCTCGGGAAGAAGGTCACCCATAGAACCGGGCATTTCCTCCGCAGGCCGACCTGTTAGCATACCTACAGACATAGCTCTGTCAATCGACTTCCTCGCCGAACTCTTTTCGAAGTTCGTTCAAGCACTTACTAAAAATGCCGCGTCGAAGCCGCCGATTCTCCTTTACGGAGTCTGACAGCTGAGCACGAACATCCTTTAGTTCCTTGGCCAGCTGAGTGTTGGCATCTTGGAGCTTATTCTTCTCTTGCCTCACCCTCGTAAGAACGCTCTCGCTGGCCTTTAACTGGCACAAGAGTTGTTGCTTGTCCGGATCCACTCCGGCGCCATCTGCACTATTATTGTCAGATTGGCACACATGCTGCACTTCACAACATACTTATATTTCAAAGCATATATTACCAGAGGGGGTCTCCTTGGCCTTCCCTGTTGCGGCTAGTGCGGCCTCAAGTTGGGCTTTGTACTCTTCCAGCTCCTGGGATAGTTAGGTATTCTTTTCCGTAAGATCCTGCATAACAAATGATCCTTAAATCAGTTATTCTAACGGTTTCAAGTCTCGGGGGCTACTGACATATATAACCATCAAATTTTCTCACCCGTATGTCTTTCACATACTGCTCTGTGGCTCTGGCTAGACCATTTTGAGCGACACGAAGGTACGCATCTCCCGTATTAAAGGCATCCAATGCCTCTAGGGGAAAACAAGCGTCACGAAGAACAGTCCGGTGACGCATGTGGTTCATGGCACTCTCCACCTCGGAATTGGTGGCAGACAGCATGTCCGCATCCTCTGTCGGAGGAGCGCCCGGTGCGCGCCCCGTGTTCGCCTCCGCTTCCGGACCCGGCCTTGAAGCCTGGCCGATGGATATAGTCCGGCGAGCGCTCTTCTTCCTGAAGAGAGCATGAGCGTTAGTATGCCTTGAGGGCATAAACTGTTGGAAATATGCCCTAGAGGCAATAATAAAAGTGTTATTATTATATTTCTTTGTTCATGATAATAGTCTTTTATTCATGCTATAACTGTATTATCCGGAAATCGTAATACACGTGTGAATACATAGACCACAATATGTCCCTCGTGAGCGTCTAGTTGACTAGCTCGTTGTGATCAACAGATAGTCATGGTTTCCTGGCTATGGACATTGGATGTCGTTGATAACGGGATCACATCATTAGGAGAATGATGTGATGGACAAGACCCAATCGTAAGCATAGCACAAAGGTCGGTTAGTTCGTTTGCTAGAGCTTTTCTAATGTCAAGTATCTCTTCCTTAGACCATGAGATCGTGTAACTCCCGGATACCGTAGGAGTGCTTTGGGTGTACCAAACGTCACAACGTAACTGGGTGACTATAAAGGTGCATTACAGGTATCTCCGAAAGTGTCTGTTGGGTTAACACGGATCGAGACTGGGATTTGTCACTCCGTGTTACGGAGAGGTATCACTGGGCCCACTCGGTAGTGCATCATCATAATGAGCTCAAGGTGGCCAAGTGTCTGGTCACGGGATCATGCATTACGGTACGAGTAAAGTGACTTGCCGGTAACGAGACTGAACGAGGTATTGGGATACCGACGATCGAGTCTCGGGCATGTAACATACCGATTGACAAAGGGAATTGCATACGGTGTTTGATCGAATCCTCGACATCGTGGTTCATCTGATGACAACATCGAGGAGCATGTGGGAGCCAACATGGGTATCCAGATCCCGCTGTTGGTTATTGACCTGAGAGCATCTCGGTCATGTCTGCATGTCTCCCGAACCCGTAGGGTCTACACACTTAAGGTTCGGTGACGCTAGGGTTATTAGGAAGACTTGTATGTGATTATCGAATGTTGTTCGGAGTCCCGGATGAGATCCCAGACGTCATGAGGAGTTCCGGAATGGTCCGGAGGTAAAGATTTATATAAGGAAAGTGGTTAAACGGACACCGGAAAGTTCCGGTGGCATACCGGTATTGTACCGGGGCCACCGGAAGGGTTCCGGGGGTCCACCGGGTGGGGCCACCCCTCCCGGGGGGGGGGCACATGGGCTATGTGGGAGAGGGAGCCAGCCCCTAGTGGGCTGGGCGCGCCTCCCCACCTAGGCCCATGCGGCTAGGGCAAGGGGAGGGGAAACCCTAAAGGGGGCGCCCCCCTAGCTTGGGGGGCAAGCCACCCCTTTTCCCTCTCCCTTTGGCCGCCGCCCCCCTCTAGGGTTTCCCCTAGAGGGCCGGCCCCCTTGACCCTCTCCTCCTATATATAGAAGGGTGAGGGGAGGGCTGCAATACACCACAACTCAAGGCGCAGCCCCTCCCCTCCTCAACACCTCTCCTCCTCCGTACGTGCTTGGCGAAGCCCTGCCGGAGTACTGCTACACCAACTGCACCACGCCGTCGTGCTGCCATTGGAGCTGTCTTCCTCATCCTCTCCTTCCTCCTTGCTGGATCAAGACGAAGGAGACGTCGCCCGTACCGTACGTGTGTTGAACGCGGAGGTGCTGTCCGTTCAGCACTTGGTCATCGATGATCCGAATCACGATGAGTACGACTCCATCATCACCATCCCCTTGAACGCTTCCGCACTCGATCTACAAATGGTATTTAGATGCAAACTCACTCCCTTGACTCGTTGCTTAGATGAACTCATAGATGGATCTTGGTGAAACCGTAGGAAAAAATTTAATTTTCTGCAACGTTCCCCAACAGTGGTATCAGAGCCAGGTTTATGCGTAGTTCTCTTTGCACGAGTAGAACACAATTTTGTTGTGGGCGTAGATCTTTTCAACTTGCTTGCCGCTACTAGTCTTATCTTGCTTCAGCGGTATTGTGGGATGAAGCGGCCCGGACCAACCTTACATGTACGCTTACGTGAGACCGGTTCCACTGACTAACATGCACTAGTTGCATAAGGTGGCTGGCGGGTGTCTGTCTCTCCCACTTTAGTTGAAGTGGATTCGATGAAAAGTGTCCTTATGAAGAGTAAATAGAAGTTGACAAGATCACGTTGTGGTTATTCGTAGGTAAGAAAACGTTCTTGCTAGAACCCAATTGCAGCCACGTAAAAGATGCAACAACAATTAGAGGACGTCTAACTTGTTTTTGCAGCAATTGTCATGTGATGTGATATGGCCAGAAGTTGTGATGAATGATGAATGATATATTGTGATGTATGAGATCATGTTCTTGTAATGGGAATCACGACTTGCATGTCGATGAGTATGACAACCGGCAGGAGCCATAGGAGTTGTCTTTATTTTTGTATGACCTGCGTGTCATTAAAGAACGCCATGTAAACTACTTTACTTCATTGCTAAACGCGTTAGTCATAGAAGTAGAAGTAGTCGTTGGCGTGACAACTTCATGAAGACACGATGATGGAGATCATGATGATGGAGATCATGGTGTCATGCCGGTGACAAGATGATCATGGAGCCCCGAAGATGAAGATCAAAGGAGCCATATGATATTGGCCATATCATGTCACTACTTTATATAATTGCATGTGATGTTTATTATGTTTTATGCATCTTGTTTACTTAGAACGACGGTAGTAAATAAGATGATCCCTTACAACAATTTCAAGAAGTGTTCTCCCCTAACTGTGCACCATTGCTAAAGTTCGTCGTTTCGAAGCACCACGTGATGATCGGGTGTGATAGATCCTTACATTCACATACAACGGGTGTAAGACAGTTTTACACATGCAAAAACACTTAGGGTTAACTTGATGAGCCTAGCATGTACAGACATGGCCTCGGAACACGGAGACCGAAAGGTCGAACACGAGTCGTATGGAAGATACGATCAACATGAGAATGTTCACCGACGATGACTAGTCCGTCTCACGTGATGATCGGACACGGCCTAGTCGACTCGGATCGTGTAACACTTAGATGACTAGAGGGATGTCTAATCTGAGTGGGAGTTCATTCAATAATTTGATTAGATGAACTTAATTATCATGAACTTAGTCTAAAACCTTTTGCAAATATGTCTTGTAGATCAAATGGCCAACGCTCATGTCAACTTGAACTTCAACGCGTTCCTAGAGGAAACCAAGCTAAAAGATGATGGCAGCAACTATACGGACTGGGTCCGGAACCTAAGGATCATCCTCATAGCTGCCAGGAAACAATATGTCCTAGAAGGACCGCTAGGTGACGCTCCCGTCCCAGAGAACCAAGACATTATGAATGCTTGGCAGTCTCGTGCTGATGATTACTCCCTCGTTCAGTGCGGCATGCTTTACAGCTTAGAACCGGGGCTCCAAAAGCGTTTTGAGCATCACGGAGCATATGAGATGTTCGAGGAGCTGAAACTAGTTTTCCAAGCTCACGCCCGGGTCGAGAGATATGACATCTCCGACAAGTTCTATAGTTGTAAGATGGAGGAAAATAGTTCTGTCAGTGAGCACATACTCAAGATGTCTGGGTTGCACAACCGTATGACCCAGCTAAATATTAACCTCCCTGATGAGGCAGTCATTGACAGAATCCTTCAGTCGCTCCCACCAAGCTACAAGAGCTTTGTGATGAACTACAATATGCAGGGGATGGTAAAGACCATTCCTGAAGTATTTTCTATGCTGAAGTCAGCAGAGGTTGAAATCAAGAAAGAACATCAAGTGTTGATGGTCAATAAGACCACTAAGTTCAAAAAGGGCAAGGGTAAGAAGAACTTCAAGAAGGACGGCAAGGAGGTTGCCGCGCCCGGTAAGCCAGTTGCCGGGAAGAAGTCAAAGAATGGACCCAAGCCTGAGACTGAGTGCTTTTATTGCAAGGGGAAGGGTCACTAGAAGCGGAACTGCCCCAAATACTTAGCGGATAAGAAGGCCGGCAACACTAAAGGTATATTTGATATACATGTAATTGATGTGTACCTTACCAGTACTCGTAGTAACTCCTGGGTATTTGATACCGGTGCCGTTGCTCATATTTGTAACTCACAGCAGGAGCTGCGGAATAAGCGGAGACTGGCGAAGGACGAGGTGACGATGCGCGTCGGGAATGGTTCCAGAGTCGATGTGATCGCCGTCGGCACGCTACCTCTACATTTACCCACGAGATTAGTTTTGAACCTTAATAATTGTTATTTAGTGACAACTTTGAGCATGAACATTGTATCTGGATCTCGTTTAATATGAGATGGCTACTCATTTAAGTCTGAGAATATTGGTTGTTCGATTTATATGAGAGATATGTTTTATGGTCATGCTCCAATGGTCAATGGTTTATTCTTAATGAATCTCGAGCATAATACTACACATATTCATAGCGTGAATACCAAAAGATGTAAAGTTGATAACGATAGTCCCACATACTTGTGTGGCACTGCCGCCTTGGTCACATTGGTGTCAAGCGCATGAAGAAGCTCCATGCTGATGGACTTTTAGAGTCTCTTGATTATGAATCATTTGACACATGCGAACCATGCCTCATGGGCAAGATGACCAAGACTCCGTTCTCCGGAACAATGGAGCGAGCAACCAACTTGTTGGAAATCATACATACCGATGTGTGCGGTCCAATGAGTGTTGAGGCTCGCAGAGGATATCGTTATGTTCTCACTCTCACTGATGACTTGAGTAGATATGGGTATGTCTACTTAATGAAACACAAGTCTGAGACCTTTGAAAAGTTCAAGGAATTTCAGAATGAGGTAGAGAATCAACGTGACCGAAAGATAAAATTCCTACGATCAGATCGTGGAGGAGAATACTTAAGTCACGAATTTGGTACACACTTAAGGAAATGTGGAATCGTTTCACAACTAACGCCGCCTGGAACACCTCAGCGTAACGGTGTGTCCGAACGTCGTAATCGCACTCTATTAGATATGGTGTGGTCTATGATGTCTCTTACCGATTTACCACTATCATTTTGGGGATACGCTCTAGAGACAGCTACATTCACTTTAAATAGGGCACCGTCTAAATCCGTGGAGATGACACCGTATGAATTATGGTTTGGGAAGAAACCTAAGCTGTCGTTTCTAAAAGTTTGGGGGTGTGATGCTTATGTCAAGAAACTTCAACCTGAAAAGCTCGAACCCAAGTCGGAAAAATGCGTCTTCATAGGATACCCTAAGGAAACCATTGGGTATACCTTCTACTTAAGATCCGAGGGCAAGATCTTTGTTGCCAAGAACGGATCCTTTCTGGAAAAAGAGTTTCTCTCGAAATAAGTAAGTGGGAGGAAAGTAGAACTCGATGAAGTACTACCTCTTGAACGGGAAAGTTGTACAGCACAGGAAAATGTTCCTGTGGTGCCTACACCAACTAGAGAGGAAATTAATGATGATGATCAAGGTACTTCGGATCAAGTTGCTACTGAACTTCGTAGGTCCACAAGGACACGTTCCGCACCAGAGTGGTACGGCAACCCTGTCCTGGAAATCATGTTGTTAGACAACGGTGAACCTTCGAACTATGAAGAAGCTATGGCGGGTCCAGATTCCAACAAATGGCTAGAAGCCATGAAATCTGAGATAGAATCCATGTATGAAAACAAAGTATGGACTTCGACTGACTTGCTCGATGATCGGCGAGAGATAGAAAACAAATGGATCTTTAAGAATAAGACGGACGCGGATGGTAATGTCACCATCTATAAAGCTCGACTTGTCGCTAAGGGTTATCGGCAAGTTCAAGGGATTGACTACGATGAGACTTTCTCTCCCGTAGCGAAGCTTAAGTCCGTCCGAATCATGTTAGCAATTGCCGCATACTATGATTATGAGATATGGCAGATGGACGTCAAAACGGAATTCCTTAACGGTTATCTTAAGGAAGAGCTGTATATGATGCAGCCGGAAGGTTTTGTCGATCCTAAGAACGCTAACAAAGTATGCAAGCTCCAGCGATCCATTTATGGGCTGGTGCAAGCATCTCGGAGTTGGAACATTCGCTTTGATGAGATGATCAAAGCGTTTGGGTTTATGCAGACTTATGGAGAAGCCTGCGTTTACAAGAAAGTGAGTGGGAGCTCTGTAGCATTTCTCATATTATATGTAGATGACATACTTTTGATGGGAAATGATATAGAATTCTTGGACAGCATTAAGGCCTACTTGAATAAGTGTTTTTCAATGAAGGACCTTGGAGAAGCTGCTTATATATTAGGCATCAAGATCTATAGAAATAGATCGAGACGCCTCATAGGTCTTTCACAAAGCACATACCTTGATAAAATTTTGAAGAAGTTCAAAATGGATCAGTCCAAGAAGGGGTTCTTGCCTGTATTGCAAGGTGTGAGATTGAGCTCGGCTCAATGCCCGACCACGGCAAAAGATATAGAAGAGATGAGTGTCATCCCCTATGCTTCAGCCATAGGATCTATTATGTATGCCATGCTGTGTACCAGACCTGATGTAAACCTTGCCGTAAGTTTGGTAGGGAGGTACCAAAGTAATCCCGGCAAGGAACACTGGACAGCGGTCAAGAATATCCTGAAGTACCTAAAAAGGACAAAGGACATGTTTCTCGTTTATGGAGGTGACGAAGAGCTCATCGTAAAGGGTTACGTCGATGCTAGCTTCGACACAGATCTGGATGACTCTAAGTCACAAACCGGATACGTGTATATGTTGAATGGTGGAGCAGTAAGCTGGTGCAGCTGCAAGCAGAGCGTGGTGGCGGGATCTACATGTGAAGCGGAGTACATGGCAGCCTCGGAGGCAGCGCATGAAGCTATTTGGGTGACGGAGTTCATCACCGACCTAGGAGTCATACCCAATGCGTCGGGGCCGATCAAACTTTTCTGTGACAATACTGGAGCTATTGCCCTTGCGAAGGAGCCCAGATTTCACAAGAATGCCAGGCACATCAAGCGTCGTTTCAACTCCATCCGTGAGAATGTTCAAGATGGAGACATAGAAATTTGCAAAGTACATACAGATCTGAATGTCGCAGATCCGTTGACTAAACCTCTCTCGCGAGCGAAACATGATCAACACCAGAACTCTATGGGTGTTCGATTCATCACAATGTAACTAGATTATTGACTCTAGTGCAAGTGGGAGACTGTTGGAAATATGCCCTAGAGGCAATAATAAAAGTGTTATTATTATATTTCTTTGTTCATGATAATAGTCTTTTATTCATGCTATATCTGTATTATCCGGAAATCGTAATACACGTGTGAATACATAGACCACAATATGTCCCTGGTGAGCCTCTAGTTGACTAGCTCGTTGTGATCAACAGATAGTCATGGTTTCCTGGCTATGGACATTGGATGTCGTTGATAACGGGATCACATCATTAGGAGAATGATGTGATGGACAAGACCCAATCCTAAGCATAGCACAAAGGTCGGTTAGTTCGTTTGCTAGAGCTTTTCCAATGTCAAGTATCTCTTCCTTAGACCATGAGATCGTGTAACTCCCGGATACCGTAGGAGTGCTTTGGGTGTACCAAACGTCACAACGTAACTGGGTGACTATAAAGGTGCATTACAGGTATCTCCGAAAGTGTCTGTTGGGTTGACACGGATCGAGACTGGGATTTGTCACTCCGTGTTACGGAGAGGTATCACTGGGCCCACTCGGTAGTGCATCATCGTAATGAGCTCAAGGTGGCCAAGTGTCTGGTCACGGGATAATGCATTACGGTACGAGTAAAGTGACTTGCCGGTAACAAGACTGAACGAGGTATTGGGATACTGACGATCGAGTCTCGGGCATGTAACGTACCGATTGACAAAGGGAATTGCATACGGGGTTTGATCGAATCCTCGACATCGTGGTTCATCCGATGACAACATCGAGGAGCATGTGGGAGCCAACATGGGTATCCAGATCCCGCTGTTGGTTATTGACCTGAGAGCATCTCGGTCATGTCTGCATGTCTCCCGAACCCGTAGGGTCTACACACTTAAGGATCGGTGATGCTAGGGTTATTAGGAAGACTTGTATGTGATTACCGAATGTTGTTCGGAGTCCCGGATGAGATCCCGGACGTCACGAGGAGTTCTGGAATGGTTCGGAGGTAAAGATTTATATAAGGAAAGTGGTTAAACGGACACCGGAAAGTTTCGGTGGCATACTGGTATTGTACCGGGGCCACCGGAAGGGTTCCGGGGGTCCACCGGGTGGGGCCACCCCTCCCGGGGGGGCCACATGGGCTGTGTGGGAGAGGGAGCCAGCCCCTAGTGGGCTGGGCGCGCCTCCCCACCTAGGCCCATGCGGCTAGGGCAAGGGGAGGGGAAACCCTAAAGGGGGCGCCCCCCTAGCTTAGGGGGCAAGCCACCCCTTTTCCCTCTCCCTTTGGCCGCCGCCCCCCTCTAGGGTTTCCCCTAGAGGGACGCCCCCCTTGCCCCTCTCCTCCTATATATAGAGGGGTGAGGGGAGGGCTGCAATACACCACAACTCAAGGCGCAGCCCCTCCCCTCCCCAACACCTCTCCTCCTCCGTACGTGCTTGGCGAAGCCCTGCCGGAGTACTGCTGCACCAACTGCACCACGCCGTCGTGCTGCCATTGGAGTTGTCTTCCTCATCCTCTCCTTCCTCCTTGCTGGATCAAGACGAAGGAGACGTCGCCCGTACTGTACGTGTGTTGAACGCGGAGGTGTTGTCTGTTCAGCACTTGGTCATCGGTGATCCGAATCACGATGAGTACGACTCCATCATCACCATCCCCTTGAACGCTTCCGCACTCGATCTACAAGTGGTATGTAGATGCAAACTCACTCCCTTGACTCGTTGCTTAGATGAACTCATAGATGGATCTTGGTGAAACCGTAGGAAAATTTTTAATTTTCTGCAATGTTCCCCAACATAAACCCTGGGAATTAAATTGCACGTCGTACCGTTGCGCTGGTGTCTCGATCCGGCCCGCACTTCTTTTCAGTCCGCTGGGCCTCGATGCCCCTTGTTGGCTAGCCACCGCGGGCTCGGTCCTCCGCCTCAAGGACTTCCCATGCAAAAAACGCCATTGGTACATGGTGATAAAAAATAAGCACGGATGGATCCTTTTGAAAGTACTGGGACTTCTGTCTATGTTGCCTTTGAGTCTGGAAGTAGTCTGGGATAATCGGCCGTAATGGCCACTAAGGTGTTGTCCTTACTCAATTGATGAAACACCCCATCAATCAGCTCCACAGACAAGTCCGGGTCCTCTTGGGAGTCCTGATCGAGGGACCGTTCCGGGTCCTCGGGTTGTGGAGGAGGGCTATTTATCTCCTTTACAGCCTGGCGTAGCTCCTGTGTTGGAATTTTCAGACTAAATACTTAACTATGGGAATATGAGACGGATGGACAAGTTAAAGTGTCCGCTTACCCAGCTCGGAGGATTGTACATAGAAAATCCGCCCCGTGGGTTGACGCGGAGGAATTCCTCCTCTTCTCCCTTGTACAAAACGGACAAGATCTCTATTAGAGCGGCAGCTGATTCCGGCCCTTTACGGCCGTACCAGGTGGCTCGTCCTCCCCGTTGAAATCCCACATGGGGTGGCCTCTATATTGAAGCGGCTGCACCCCCCGCATAATGCATGTGGCCATGACCTCGATCATGGTCAGTCCGGAATGAGCTAACAACCTTATCCGGTTCATCAGGGAAAGGACGTCCCTGTCATTTTCTTTCTGATGGCTTCGTGGGCGCCAGCTTAGGCGCTTCTTCAAAGGAGCATTATTGAACTCAGGGGGGGCGATCCGAACAGGGTCCGGCAGGGGGACATCTTCTATATAAAACCATTCTGAAGGCCAATCTTCGGACGTCTTCTTTGGGGTTCCGAATAGATATCCGGTCCTGGCGATGCGCCATAGTTTGGCTCCGCCCACTTGATATATCGACCCCTCTTGAGAGCGGGGCACAAGGCAGAACAACTTCTTCCACAACGTGAAATGAGCCTCGATGCCCAAAAACAGCTCGCAAAGGGCTACGAAGCCCGCAATATGCAATATGGAGGCAGGCGTAAGGTTGTGCAACTGGAGGCCGTAGAACTCCAGGAGCCCCCGAAGAAACGGATGAATTGGAAATGCGAGCCCTCTTATCAAATAAGGGACAAGGCATACCCGCTCTCCTTTGGAGGGATTAGGGACGCTCTCTGCTTGCTCTCCACCATTATAGGTGGCAAGCCCGGCTCGAACCGGGACCATGTAGGCTGGGGAGAGAAACCCGTTGGCTTGGAGCGCCACTAGCTCGCTGTGCGGGACGGAGCATCTCTCCCAATCTCCAGGCTAAGGGCTGGGGGCACGAGAGGAGGAGTTGCGTCGACTGTCCATGATGGAATGGATCTCTGTCAAATGTGCTCCGATGAATGCTCGCGGAGGGAAGATGGTGTGGTTTGGATATAAATCCCTGTCTCTTTTATAAGCGGCTCATTTGTGCAGCTAGGGGGGTACATGAAAAAACACCCTGGCTTTTCACATTCGTTTGACACGTGGAAGATGGCCATTATTGGGCGCAGAAGCCAAGAAGCACAACATTCACCAGAAGTCGGACATTATTCAACAAGTATATGGAATTTGTAGAAGAACCCGCCTTGCAATGCCGAAGACAAATCTGTGCGCCGGACTCATCATCATTGAAGCCTGGTTCGGGGGCTACTGAGGGAGTCCCGGATTAGGGGGTGTCCGAATGGCCGGACTATGATTGTTGGCCGGACTCCCGGACTATGAAGATACAAGATTGAAGACTTCGTCCTGTGTCTGGATGGGACTTTCCTTGGCGTGGAAGGCAAGCTTGGCGATCCGGATATGTAGATATCCTCCCATTGTAACCGACTCTGTGTAACCCTAGCCCTCTCCGGTGTCTATATAAACCGGAGGGTTTTAGCCCGTAGGATGAACAACATTCATACCATAGGCTAGCTTCTAGGGTTTAGCCTCTCTGATCTCGTGGTAGATCTACTCTTGTACTACCCATATCATCAATATTAATCAAGCAGGAGTAGGGTTTTACCTCCATCGAGAGGGCCCGAACCTGGGTAAAAACATCGTGTCCCTTGTCTCCTGTTACCATCCGCCTAGACGCACAGTTTGGGACCCCCTACCCGAGATCCGCCGGTTTTGACACTGACAACGGGTCTTTCAACCAAGTTTAGAGGCAAGCATGTGGGGCCAGTGCTATGATGTGTTGCGTCAACTCGTACAATGAGGAGAAGCTTGATTTTACTACTACACGCCTTCTCCCTCGCCCACGCACGCGGTTGCTCGCAAACAAGGACAAGCTTTTGCTTATGGTACTTCTACAACAAGCTATCTCTCCCGCTCACGGTGGACGGACATGGAGCAGTGGATTCGACATTGTAGAAGCAGTAGTAGTAACATCATTGTTCGTCTTCTCGAAAAGGCGAAGAGCCAAGTGCAATCCGAACGTGGCAGTTGCGAACATTGGAGCACCCATATAGCCAGGCTCTTGCATGAGACAAAATTGCTATGTGAGCCCACTATTGTACTAGTACGTACAACTACTTGGTAGTATAGTACTGTAAACTAGAAAGGAGTATTTGCCCTTCTAGAGATTTCAACAAGTGACTAGACTACACCGAGACGGAGTACATATGGAGCAAAATGAGTGAATCTGCACCATAAATAAATGTGTAGTTCTATTGTTTTCCTCTCCGAGGTGCACAATATTGAGTATACTGACTAGTCTCTTTTTAACACGCAATTACATTTTTTTTGACACAGTACAGACGCAAGCGCTCATATACACATGCATACACTCACCCCTATGAACGCACACACGCACGTCACTATCATCTTGAAATTTACGAAGTCACCATAGGCACCTCGTCGTCGACGGGAACGTCTGCTGACATGCGATAGATGCGAGTGGCAGTCACCTCCATAGGTGATTGAATGCCAAGGAGGGAGAGTGTAGCGGTTCCCGAGACGTTGAACGGTCAATGATGCATCCTCAATTACATGCAAAGGGAATTAATTGGAGAAGGAGAATAGAGCCAGCATGATGTGAATGCAACAGAGTTTGGACTCTCATATAAAGGCGCCCCACCACTCCAATCCATCTACTCCCAAGTCTCTGTGCAACACTGCTCACTCCAATCCAAGACCAAGTGACCAAAAGCCACAAGCACCTATGGAGGCGATGGACGCGAGCAGCAGTCGGCTGTGCCAAATCATCCAAGGCACTGGCATGCGGCCTCGCACCATGCAGCGTTTCTAGACGGTGCTGGCGACCGCCGGCATCTTAGCCCTCGCCGACGCCGGCTTCGCCTCTCGCATGGACGACATGATGGTCAACTCCATACGCAAGTTCGCCGCCGTCAAGAAGCGCGTGGACGACCTTGCCATACTGCTCCAGCCCGTGCGCCCAGGCTCTTCATTGCCTGCCACCCTCATCGGCCTCCACGGTGACGAACTCTTTCAAGCCCTGGTGGCCCTGCAGGTGCCGGAGGTCGCGACGAAGAATGTGCACCTTGAGGCCGTGCTCGCCGCGTAGCGCCTCGCCATGCAAGAAACCGTCGACCTGCACATCTACGTCTACAAGAAATAGTCTACATATGCCACTACAAGGCAAGCGAGGATAGAAAGATGTTGGCCTTCTTCCAGCGGCTGGAATCTTTGGACGCCATTGTTCAGAAGCATGTCGACCTGGCCACGAAAGCCGCTGCTACTTAGGCGCCATTCAGTGGGCCGGCGCCCTGAGTCGAGGAGGTGGACGTCGTTGATGGATGCATCTCTTCTTATTTCCTCCTATAACCAGCAGTCCAGTACTGCATCACCTCGTGGCCTTAATGTTTTATTAGTATAGTACTCCCTCCGTTCCCAAATATAAGTCTTTCTAAAGACTCCAGCAAGTGACTACTACATACGGAGCAAAATGAGTGAATCTACACTCTAAACTATGTCTACATACATCTGTATGTTGTATTCCATTTGAAATAGTATCTAAAAACACTTATATTTAGGAACACAGGGAGTATATGGCATTTTTATTCCAGTCGTAACGTTTTCACTATGAGGTGGGGCCGCAGTTGAGCAAACCCACCCCGCCCACCGGGGGTCGGCCAAGTTCAGAATTAGAAGAGATAAACAAGGGAGGAGAGCTAGCTGTAGCACGGACGCTATTGTCAGATGGGACTCGTGTTGATAGAATAGGATTACTGAGCACTCGTGCCTCTTTTTTTTGAGGGAAAAATTAGTCGTATGTCTAGTAGTACCACTATTTGGGTTCATGCGACCTATAGCTCTCATCACTTTAGGTATCCTTTTCGAACCGCAACTACGCTTCACAGTACATATTTTTTCATGCATTTAGGCTAGTTGTAATGGGAGTATCATAAGCGGTATCATGCATGCCAACTAGATTTTTCGGATGATGTGGCACAAAATTAAATGAGGAAAGAGAGGATGTAGTATCATATTATGATACCGTATCATATTAAATGATGTACTAATTTGTGTCATGCATGACAATTAAGAAGGCAACCTAAAGTACTAACTTATGATACTACGCATTACGGAAGTAGTATCATACACTAGTATCATATGCATGATACTAGTATATGATACTACCCATTACAACCAGCCTTATCCCCCTATATGTACTCCTATGCTATTTCCACATGCTCCCATTCGCCGACATGTGGGACATAGAGCATATGGGTCGTAGTGCATGCACGACTTGGAGCATAGGCCGGGGTACTTTACATTTTAGACCTCATGGATTACATGCAAACCCCCTGCAGAAGAATAAATAAATGAATGAATTACTACATGAAACCGGATTATTTTTGTAGAAATCGGAACACGCTCATTAAATTTTGGACATAACACGTTTATAAAAAATGACCGGACCTAAACTAGTCTAAGGGCCTCTTTGATTTTTCCGGCAAAAAAGGGCCTCTTTGATTTGCAGGATACTGAAAACACAGGAATGGGGAAAATATGATGGCGATGAACCGAGACGAGGAGAACCCTAACTCAGTTAGAGGTTAGAGTTAGATTCTAACCCTGAACTAACTCTAAACCAAAAAGGTGTATGAATGGCAGGGTTAGATTGACAATAAATGCTCTTTATCAATCATTTGACTACTTTGGACCCTATTTCCTGTCGGATTTGGTGTGGCCGGATCTTTTGTGGCCTCCTCCCGCTCACAATTGACATAAACGAACCATCTTTACAAATCAAGCATGCAAAACATGATAGTTTTTACTTTGTCCATACAAATGAGATATCCCACTTAAACATACAAGTCGTCAGTCAAGCTTCACAAAAAAACACTCCATAAAACAAAGCATGAGCTAACTCATCACAGAAGTCATTCAGGATAGGGAGGGAGCCCGTAGCCCCTCATGCACCGAGGGAGGAGCTCACCATCGTTGCTCTGGAGGAAGGCTCTATAGAGCCCAAGCCCCGGGAACCCCTCCGACGCTGGCCCTTGCGAGTTGAGGTCGACACCGGCATGGGTAGCAGGGCCGCTTGCCGTCGACTGGGAACTTAATCTTTGGGCCTCTAGAAATAATGCAAGCCTGAAACTAAAATACCTAGAAAGGTGAACTGAATCTTTGGGCCTCTTGAAATAATGCAAGCCTAAAACTGAAATACCTAGAAAGGTGAACTGAATCTTTGGGCCTCTAGAAAGATTTATTACCTCCTCAAGCAGCATCAAACAATTCCATGCGTGCACCACAAATCTATACCAAGTTTGATTAGGATCTACTTTTCCAAATCAGAATTAGCGCTAGAGCGAGCAAGATCAATGATATGGCTGTGAGACAGAGAAGGAACGAACAAACTCACCCCTCTCGCGACCTCCCTGGTAGATGCGCCGCTGCCGCGCACGACAGAGGGAGAAAAACAACCAGTGAAGGGGGAGCGGGGCGACCTTCGAAGGCCGGAGGGAGAGGGCGGCCGGAGTAGGGTGGCGGAGGCCGGAAGGAGACGGCAGCCGGAGGAGAGAGAGGGCGAGTGGTGCTTGGGCGGGCGGCCCTATGGGGAACAGAGAGGAGTCATGCGAGAGGGGGGGAGCGATCTGGTGTGGGCAGGGGTGATTTTTTAGTTCTCTTTTAGTGGGCCCGAGGGTAACTAACCCAATTAGAACCTCTCCACCTAGCTAGTTTTTTTAGCTGGGTTAGAGCAAACTATCTCGAACTAACCCCTCATGTTTCAATAATTTGAGGCTATTTCAACCCAAACTAGCTCTAACTCAGGGATCCAAACAAAGATGAGTGTTATTGTACATGCTACAGTGTGGACCGTAGCACATTGTTTTTATGGCCATATCACCACATTGTCCTCTACTGCTGGTTCACTGGGCTGCCGTGGTTCGCAATGCTGGTTCACTGGGCTGCCGTGGTTCGCACTCCTCCGACCTGAGTAGTAGTAGTACTAGTATATACCGCAGCATTCTTTGCTCCTTCTTACTACTCCGACATGTGGGGGAGCCAGCATCCGGGTTGACGTGTCATGCACCAGATTAGAGCACGGAACGGAAGGGGGGCATCACCCTGGTCGAAGCGCCAGTAATTCATGACTATAGTGAGTGGTCATATCACAAGTCTTTCCAGTAGTAACGCACCATCAAATCGCACAGCCCGACCTTTCCAGCAGTATCTCTACTCTTATAAAAAACAGAGTTAGTGATGATGGTGTGCCTGCCATCCTGCAATATAAGCCATCCGATTTATATCTGACGGATAGGAAGGAAAAATAGAAATTTTGCAAAAAGATACCCACACCCACTCAACATTTGCAAATAAGGCCTTCCCTCGTTCATCCTTTTCTCCCACAAGATAAACTACTCATACAAATGCATCTTGATGTTCCATGCAACGCATGGGCATCTTGCTAGTGATTGAGAATCCGCCACTCGCTCACCCTCCTCGCCTCTCTGTCAAACTGCCTACCCGAAAACTGCCGCGCGTACTGCCCGGGAAAAGCCCCACCCTCAACTTTTAACTACGCGGAAATAGTTCGAGCTTGTTTGTTCTATATAAATACTTACAGTATGTTTATTCACCCGTGGGGTTGTTCAATGAATGGAGGGGCGGGGAGCACAAGTGAACAATACTAGTACTACTAGTAGTAGTAAGTAGGAGTCGTACAGTAGTCACCTTAAATACTCCCTCCGTCTAGGTGTGTAAGTCATCTTATGAAAACCAAATAATCCCAAAACACTTAGGTGCGGTGCATTAACTTCTACCTCGTTTCTTGTTTCTTGACATATCAATGAATAAAAGATGAGGGGTGTGCATGCTTTTAATGAGTTGAGACTACAAACACGACATGCAGTGGTTAGTTCATTGCATGCAATGCTATCAATTAGCAAATAAACATTAATGTCTCTCGTTTTCCCCTCCTCCTTGGTCACGGTGCACAACCTAAGATGACTTACTCATCTAGACGGAGGGAGTAGAGAGTTTCTCTTCTTTAATGCCACGTACACAAATTGAAACGCTTGTTGTGGAGAGAAAAAGATATTCACTCCACTAGATATATACGCGGGGGCCTGAGCGCTTGCTATATTAGGGTTTCTCTCTTCATTGTCTCGTCCTCTCCAACTATAAACAAGACAGCGGTAGCGACATTTTCTCTCTGCTCACCGTCGGTCACGGATCCGGCCGGATCCCTTCAGTCGGTGTGTGTAGAGGACTAAAAGGTGCATCGTTCACGCGGTAATCACCGCCGAGGGAGGAAACCCACAGCTGTCGGAGGGGCCCGATCCTCTGCTCGTGCCGTTCTCTCCGACACAGCACCGGCTCGGGAGGTCCTCCGACCCTTCGTCCTCCCTGCCATGTTGTCCGTAGATCCGACGTGCCACCACCGACATCCCGACAACCCTCAGGTATAAGTTCTTTGAAAGTGGCCTTGCTCTACTGCCCCAGCTCCCCACGTGTCTGCATGTGCATCTTTTTCTACTCCCATCAGCTCCTCCAAAGCCACCTAAAGTTTTAGTATTATTGGATGTAAAGCTACTTCATGCATTCGAATCTAGGGCTTTGTTCAAACAACGAAGAAAGGGGGGAAAGTTGTAGCATGAATCTAGGACTTGATTCAAAGAGGAAATAATATGGTGAAAGTATTAGAGACCGGATACCCAACCTGTCTCTTGGCTGAAAAGGGAAATAATGGGAAAACGTAGTACAAACTGGATAAGGAACATATCTATTATTGGTTGAAAAAAGGATAGAAAGTGGTGGCTGGTGGACAAGTCAACATAGTATGCACAGGATTAGATTTGCTGCCCTCACATAGTAAAAGGTCTCTAGGATTTGAATTGCTGCCCTCACATAGTAAAAGGTCTTAAGATTAGATTTGCTGCCCTCACATAGTAAAAGGTCTCCAGGATTAGATTTGCTGCCCTCACATAGTAAAAGGTCTCTAGGATTAGATTTGCTGCCCTCACATAGTACAAGGTCTCCAGGATTAGGTTTGCTGCCCTCACATAGCATGAACAAACTCGGCATCACCACTTTATGCCTCCTTGTAGGTACATTGTGCTCATGCATCCACTGTCGCATGTCCTTATACCAAACTTTTGCTGTTGTTAATGTAAGGGTGCATGTAAAATGAAGCGATCACATTGTTACCTTAGGGACATGTCTAACCAATGTTATTGTTAATCTAATGCCTCCAGTGATAAGATGCAATTAAACTGTGTTACAAATGGCACTCCTGCTATTTTCCCTAGTATGATAAGTAAGTTGTTCCTTTACGCTGCTGAGTGTCCTGGTGTCCCCACGGTCCCATGCCCTTAAACCAACTCTGTAGCTGCTGTTGATTTACTGCGTCTAGTAAACAAGCAATACCACCATTAAAGTAATCCCATATTTGAGGAATCTCATTGTTGATCGTAATGCTTCTGGTAACATGAAGCATTGCTAACGTTTTAAAATTTCTACTGTCCTTGCGTGATTGCCATGAACATAATTAAGATGCTTCTTTTCATTTTGTATATGTTTGTATATGTTTCATATATTCTTATTGACCAACAACTGTTTACTTTCTATCTTTTTGTGCAGATAGGGATATCCATTTCACCTTGTTGCTATTGTGACCTTTTGGTGAACTACACAAAACACTTTTTTTGGAATGAGTGTCTTGTGCAGTTCAACTAAAATGTCACATGGGCAACATCTCTCAATTTTGGTGGAACTACACAAAATGGTGATTGGAGTTTCCAAAATCTCCATCAAGTTCTGCTCGTAATCTCGTGCAACATTTTATTAGCCTTTGCAAGATGAGCCATCACTGTCACCACAATGGCACTTTATTTTAGTGGAACTGCACAAAAGGATAAGAAAATTATAGTTGCACCTTACATGAGCCGGATAGCCAACCTTAATGTTCCTCAATTTTAGTGCAAGTACTAAAGAAGAACCTGCCAGCTCACAAGAGCAAGTACTTCTTGCTAGCTGAATGATGTAATCTTTGCTTCATTTCAGGTAAACTGCAGAAACAGGCGCATGAATTGAATCATGAAACTCTAGGCAGGCCTCATCCAAGTGGAGCTGTAGGTTGAGTTCAAGGAGGCCACTATTAAAGTGAAATCATGCTCTTCTTGTTTGTGCTGTGCAAACAGGAATACTCAACTACAGATGTTGTGACGGTCAAGAGCATTCGCCAAGTTCTTCGATTGTATGACATGGCTAGCCAAGATGGATTTAATCCCGATATTCACTTTATCAAAAGGCTCTAATGGGTTGGTTCTGAATCTTGCAAGCTGGGAATCAATGAGATGTGTAGGCATCTTTGTTGTACTTATTATTTGAATCTTATTTGTTGGTTCTGAATCTTGCATGCTGGGAATCAATGAGATGTGTAGGCATCTTTGTTGTACTTATTATTTGGATCTTATTTGTTAGTTCTCAATCTTGCAAGATGGGAATCAATGAGATGTGTAGGCATCTTTGTTGTACTTATTATTTGGATCTTATTTGTTGGTTCTGAATCTTGCAAGCTGGGAAACACGGCATGATGATGCAGAGGACAACAACCATAACAAACAGTTCAAACCTGGTAGTATTATCTTTGTGAAAGTGCGACAAATGTGCTGATCGTGTGCGTCCTGAGAATAATAATTCTAATTGTCGTGCATGTTGGTCATGTGGTACTGATAGAAAGAGCCAATGCATTGGTTGTTTTAAGTATAAATTTCTATTAAAGCTAATTAAATTTAAGTAAAGTGACCACTAACTCCTGTAATTATAGTTCCAATACAGACCCGCTCGTGAACCGACGTGTGGCCGAAATAGGTTTCTTAATGGAGGCGTTTGAATGCGCCGAGGGTGCATCTTCTGCCGGGCGTGCAGCGGACGAGGGAGGGGTAGTAACTATTGTCGCTTGTACACACTCAGTTTACTGTTTAATCCAGTTCCCCAAGAGCTGAAAAACGAACTGCTGCCGCAGCCTACACACTCGTTCACTTGAAGAGACTCCAATGGCGATCCGAGAGGTGAGCCTGCTGGATATGGCCTTCAGCAAGAAGTTCCCCTTTGAGTTTGCCATTCAGTCCTATGGCTGCACCAAGCTGAATGTGATGTACACGAACAATCCAAACTCGGTGAAGCTCTGCCTCGCCGAGTTCAAGCAGTATCTACAGGACGAGAAAGCACAAGGTTGCAGGACTAGACCTTGTGCCCATCCATTCGCCTCCTGACAGGGACCAGCGGATCGCCGTCGCCCAGGTATGTATGCGGGACGAGGTTCTCATCTACCAGTTCAGTAGGGCCATTAGAGGTTCTGGAGCATTCGCCCATTTCATCGACAGCGCCGACTGCACCTTCGCTACGGTGGAGAGAAGGAAGAACGTGACGACTCGGCCATCTGGTGCAACAAGCTTGTCGGCATCCAGAAGCAATACAAGATCATCAACAACGGGCAGGAGAAGGACTCCGTCGTTGACCTCGCCGAGACCATCATCGACCCATGATACACCAACATGAAAGAAGACAACAATACCAAGGACCTGAACACGTGGGAGGTACCTCTGAATCTAGCCTACATAACCTATGCGGCCAAGGACGCATACGCATGCTACAACATGTACAGGCAGATCTTGGACATGAGGGTGTGTCTGCTTCCTGTAACTGACGAGTACATGGACAGCCGCAGCATCATGATCAAGCGTGCCAGGAAGGTCTAGATGTTGTACTTTATCTGTTTATAAGCACCTTTATCATCTGAGTGTTTCATGCATTAGCCTATGTGTCGTAATTATCTGTTTTGTCCGAAATATTTCTTTAAGAACCCATTAACTTGACTACTTTTTTAGTGTCTATTTGCTTATGTATGTAACTAGTTCACTTGTTCGTTAAAAAAACTAGTTCACTCGGCTACCGTGCTTTGAATCTCCTTCCTCCCAACATATTCCCCTCCTCAGGTGGACCCAACAGTTCCCTGAATTTTCTCCCACTTTCTTTTTCAATGTGAACTGAGTTTTCTCCCAGTACTTTTCCCTACAACCAACTCAACTGTCCCACTTCTAGCCTAAAAAATAATAATACCCCACGTACTATTAACTCATCAAATTTAAATGATATTTTATTTTGTAAGTTGAAAGTTCTTACAAAATAATAATAATTGTTTATATATAACTTGGCAAGTTAACTCCTAGTGATTGCGTACATAAGCTTGCAAAGATTTTACTGACCAATGCAGTAATAGACGTGCAATCATGTGTTTATGTTTTTATAACATTTCTCCGTCTAGCCCAACATGATATTTTCACCCATCCCAGCAAGTCCGCGGGTTTCGAGAAAAATGCAAATGGGATTCAAATTCTACCATATATAAATGGGTTTCATAGATGCTACATCATTGTTTCACCCAGCCGACCAAATGGACTAAAAAAACAAATGGACTGGCTGACATGTGGGCCAGTAGGTCGTACCCTAAGAAGGCCTTGGATTTACATCCAACGGCCGACATTCTTCTTTAATCTCTCGTCTTCTTTCCCCAGCGCTGCCGGGACCGCCTGCTCCAGCCTTCGGCGTCCAGTGGCGTTGTTTTGCACTCCTCAGCGAAACGCTACCCCACCGACGGCCAGGCCATCCCTCCACTCCGCACCTTCTGTTATTCTCTACCGAGTGTAGGCCCACCCCGCACCCGAATCAGTTAAGTTTCCCACTCCTCTCCGTCTGCGACTCTGCTGTCACGTCTTCCCCATCTCCGGGTCGTTCCAGTCTGGGGCCTCGCCGTCGTCCACCGCCTCGGTGCGCTCGGCGTGGCGTTGTCAACATACGAGAGTCATCGGAAGAGGACTGTATGTGGAAAGGCCGACGGCTGGGACTCACGAGGTCCATGGTGGCAGGCAAGAAAAGTTCCTCCTTATTACGCACTGTACGTGGACTATACGTGGGAAGGGCTTCTGTATTTCGCGAAAAAACGTTCCTCCCGCTGACAGGTCGGACCCACCAGTTATATCTTCGCACGCAAGGAAGTGCCTCCTTATTACACACACAAAAATAAATACCCCCCTGCTAGATGGGACCCACCATAATGGCTGGCTGACTTGTGGGCCTACTAAGTTAACGGGGACTGGGGGCTTTGTCAACTTATTCAATATGAACGATTCTAGCTCCAGTGACCGTACGATGTCCATCCAACGACCATAGTGCTTCTTCAACCTCTGGTCTTCTTGCTCTAGCCGCCCAAAGCAGCACCGGTCGTGTCGTGTGCTCCTGCCTCTCGTGGCTGGCTGTGATGCCACGGAGGCCTCACCGCCCCCTACTACTCGCACCGCTGGCCCAGGCCATCCCTCTACTCACCCACACCCCCTGTTATTCTACGGCGATGGCAGCCTCACACCGCAGCCGAACCAGTGAACCCTCGTACTCCTCTCCACGTGGGCATCCAGTGTCGCGTCTTCCCCGGCTCCGCGTCTTCCCCTTCCAAGGCCTCGCCGTCGTCCACCGCCTTGGTGCTCTCGGCGCGGCGTGGTCAATGCGGTCAACGACCGACTTCCATTGGAAGAGTACTGTACGTGGAGAGGCTAACAGCTGGCTCCACGGCCACAGCCCAGTTTTTTTGTGATTTGCCAAGTAAGTCGCTTTGCCAGGCCTGTTGGGCTGCAAATCTTTCAAGACGAGGAGAGCTTCATTCGGCTGGCCGAGAAACTGGCCTATCAGTAATGAGAAATGGGATGTACATTTTTAAAACACATCAAATCGGCAATTAGTTTCAAAAAAAATTTTATTTCGAGATTTTAAATTGCATTGATTTTTATGCATGGACAATTTGTTGGATTTATATTGATATACATTTATTTTTGAAATTAGTTTGAATGTGACTCGAAATTTCGGGATTAAAAATAGCTCGGACCGCACCGAGATATGCAAAATTTCGTATAATTTTTTAACCGTGGCCACAATATGGGTTGTAATGCTAACAAAAAGAATATGGGCTCCAAAAAAAACCTTAAGAATTAGCAAATGGGCTGTAAATTATTAGAAATAATGGCAGATGGGTTGTATGTTGTTTGCCACAGATTTGAGGCTTTCCTAAAAAAGGTTGACGCATAAGCAGTGACTGTTGGATTTCCATCCAATGGCCGTCGTGCTTCTTCAATCTCTGCTCTTCCTTCTCTAGCCGCTCAAACAAGCGCCGGCGGGACTTCCTGCTCCATCCTCCCCGCAGCTGGCTATGCTACCGCGCAGGCCTCACCACCCCACCATACTCCCATCGCTAGCCTAGCCATCCCTCTACTCACCCACACCTGCCGTTATTCTCCGGCGACGGCAGACGAACCAGTAACCCTTGTACAGTCGTACTCCCCTCCGTGTGAGAAACAACTGCCGAGTCTCCCCTGCCTCCGTCTCGTTCCCTTCCTAGGCCTCACCGTCGTCCACCGCCCTGGTGCCCTTGGCACGACCTGGTCAACATGGTCAACGACCGACATGCATCTGAAGTGCACTGTACATGGAGAGGCTGACAGCTGGGTCCACGGCCTCAGCAAGGAAGTGCCTCCTTATTACGCGCAAAATAATTATTCCTCCACCTGACAACAGGGACCCACCGGACGGGCCACCATATTTCGTGAAAAAAAAAACATTTCCCCCTGATTGCTGGGACCCACCGGCTACATATTCGCACGCAAGGAAGTGGGAAAAAAAAATTCGCCCCCCTGACCGCTGGGACCCACCAACTACATATTCGCAAGCAAGGAAGTTCCCGACAGTCGGGACCCACCTGGTCGAAGCGTACGTAGCGTTGACATTCTAGTCGCGAACGTGTACGTACATACTGGTGGATGTAGAGGCGCACATAGTAGAGGCGCGCACGTAGCATGTACACGTACGTACAGCGGCCAGGGTGCAAGAAAGAAAATACAGCCACGTACGTATGTATGGGCGGGGTCTCTAACTCCTACTCGCGCATATGTACGGCCAGGGCTTGTGTACATGGCTGGGTCGGAACGGAGAAACAGCGTCATCGTCGTGTTCATGGGCAGCCAACCAGCTGGGTCGGAACGGAATGCGTCGTTGTGATCATTAGGAGGGCTCGGATGGAACAGGCAATGGAAACGAGGCCTGGCGTACCGCAGAACGGAGGAAACGGCCTTGTGTTCGACCGGCCACGTTCGAAACGAGATCCTGTTCATCGGGAGGGGTCTGGTGTTGGAAATATGCCCTAGAGGCAATAATAAAAGGATTATTATTATATTTCCTTGTTCATGATAATTGTCTTTTGTTCATGCTATAATTGTATTATCCGGAAATCGTAATACACGTGTGAATACATAGACCACAATATGTCCCTAGTGAGCCTCTAGTTGACTAGCTCGTTGATCAACAGATAGTTATGGATTCCTGACTATGGACATTGGATGTCATTGATAACAGGATCACATCATTAGGAGAATGATGTGATGGACAAGACCCAATCCTAAGCATAGCACAAAGATCGTGTAGTTCGTTTGCTAGAGCTTTTCCAATGTCAAGTATCTTTTCCTTAGACCATGAGATCGTGTAACTCCCGGATACCGTAGGAGTGCTTTGGGTGTACCAAACGTCACAACGTAACTGGGTGACTATAAAGGTGCACTACAGGTATCTCCGAAAGTGTCTGTTGGGTTGACACGGAGCAAGACTGGGATTTGTCACTCCATATGACGGAGAGGTATCTCTGGGCCCACTCGGTAATGCATCATCATAATGAGCTCAAAGTGACCAAGTGTCTGGTCACGGGATCATGCATTACGGTACGAGTAAAGTGACTTGCCGGTAACGAGATTGAACGAGGTATTGGGATACCGACGATCGAATCTCGGGCAAGTAACGTACCGATTAACAAAGGGAATTGTATATGGGGTTGCTTAAATCCTCGACATCGTGGTTCATCCGATGAGATCATCGAGGAGCATGTGGGAGCCAACATGGGTATCCAGATCCCGCTGTTGGTTATTGACCGGAGAGCCGTCTCGGTCATGTCTGCGTGTCTCCCGAACCCGTAGGGTCTACACACTTAAGGTTCGGTGACGCTAGGGTTGTATGAATATGAGTATGCAGCAAACTGAAAGTTGTTCGAAGTCCCGGATGAGATCCCGGTTGTCACGAGGAGTTCCAGAATGGTCTGGAGGTAAAGAATTATATATGGGAAGTCGAGTTTCGGCCATCGGGAAAGTTTCGGGGTCCACCGGTATTGTACCGGGACCACCGGAACGGTCCCGGGGGTCCACCGGGTGGGGCCAGCTAGCCCGGAGGGCCCCATGGGCTGAAGTGGGAGGGGAACCAGCCCCTGGTGGGCTGGTGCGCCCCCCCCGGGCCCCCCTCTGCGCCTAGGGTTGGGAACCCTAGGGGAGGGGGCGCCTCCACTTGCCTTGGGGGGCACTCCACCCCCCTGGCCGCCGCCCCCCTTGGGAGATCTCATCTCCAGGGCCGGCGCCCCCCAGGGGGACCATATAAAGGATGGGGGAGGGAGGGCAGCCACACCCTGAAGTCTTGGCGCCTCCCTCTCCCCTGCTACACCTCCTCCTCCCGTAGACGCTTGGCGAAGCCCTGCCGGAACCCCGCTGCATCCACCACCACGCCGTCGTGCTGCTGGATTTTCATCAACCTCTCCTTCCCCCTTGCTGGATCAAGAAGGAGGAGACGTCACGCTGACCGTAAGTGTGTTGAACGTGGAGGTGCTGTCCGTTCCGCGCTAGGATCTCCGGTGATTTGGATCACAACGAGAACGACTCCCTCAACCCCGTTCTCTTGAACGCTTCCACACGCGATCTACAAGGGTATGTAGATGCACTCCTCTCTCTCGTTGCTAGATGAACTCATAGATTGGTCTTGGTGAACGTAGAAAATTTTATTTTATGCAACGTTCCCCAACATCTTGCGTACCGCAAAATGGAGGAAACGAACCTCCTATGGTCGAAACGGGAGTCCTGTTGATCAGGAGGGGTGTGGCATACCGCAAAATGGACGAAACAGACTTGTGTTGGAGCGCTACGGTCGAAACGGGGGTCCTGTTCATCAGGAGGGGTGTGGCGTACCGCAAAACGGGACTCCACAGGATACTGTTCATCTCCACCGTCGACCTCCTCCAGCCTCCACGGGCTACTGTTCATCCACCGTCGACTTCCTCCAGCCTCCACCTGCAACTGTTCATCAACGGGCTCCTGTTCATCCAGCCTCCACCGCGTGCTACTCCACCGGCTACTTTTCAACCACCCCTCTCCACGGGCTCCTGTTCAGCCACCCCTCCACGGGCTACTGTTCATCCACCCCTCCACCATCTACTGATCATCCAGCCCTCCATGGGGTCGTCCTGTTCATCCAGCCCTCCACGGGGTTGTCCTGTTCATCCAGCCCTCCACGGGGTCCTGTTCATCTAGCCCCAACCGGCTCGATCGATTGAGGCCCTGTTCATCCAGAGGCAATGCCACGGGTCCTGTTCATCCACTCCCACCGCTCACTGTTCATCCAAACCCTCCCGCAACGCTCACTGTTCATCCAGAGAGGCATCATCGATCGACTTCAGTTAGCAGCAGTAGCGAAGGAATCGCTCAATCAGGTTTAGTTAACAGCCATCAATTGATCGCTCGGGTTCAGTAACGCGTAGCCTGCAGTGCAATCGCTCGGGTTCAGTTAGAGCCCAACGCCTCGCTCGGGTTCATTTAGAGCCAACGCCTCGCACACACGCGCGTACGTGTACGGGAGAAACGCGCATCGCTCGGCCCCCGACCACCCACCATAACCGGGAACTCCCCGAAATTTTCCTCGCCCTCGCTTCTACCACGGTTTTTTCCGTCATCGACGGCCCAAAGAATGTCATGCAGCTGCGTCTCCGGCCTGCCCTGGACAAAAAGCCCATTTTCTGTCATGATTTTTTGTCATAGAAGTAGGAGCCCACCACATCTATGATGATACCGGGTTTTGTCACAATTATCGTCATAGAAGTGGCATAAGTATGACAGAAAAAAGTTTCGTTCGGCCCAAAATGTCACGGATGTGTCTTTTTTTGTAGTGGATGCCGTTCAAGATTTTGGCAACACCTTCCGAGCTTCACATGATGAGGATGTGGCGCGCAACAATGAAGAGGAGGAGGAAGAATCATCTTCGGAGGAGTTGGATGAATCGGAGGAAGATGAGGATGAAGACGAGGACGAGGCTTGATTGTTGTGCCTTTTGTTTGTGTCTTGAACTGGGTTTGCATTTTGAACTTGGTTGAATGATGTAGTGGGCATGAATTTGAACTTGTGGGCATGAACTTTTGGGCACGAACTTGGTTGAATGATGTTTGTGATTCAAATTATATGTCATGTGTTTTGTGTTGATGTGTGAAATTTATTATTTCGTGTCCAAAATGAACAAATGTGAGGCGTCGGCTGCTCGCGTGTGCTGCACTTTAGTGCGCTGCTGGAGCTACGCGCGCTGTATTTTAGCATGGCTGCTGGAACCAGCATTGCACGCTGCGCCAAACCTGGCGATGGGCACGCCGCAACCCATATTTTAGCGCACCGCGTGTTGGGCGCCTGTTGGAGATGCACCTATGTCGATGTCCTTTGGTGCCCATCATATGAGCGTATGTGTGGATCACATCATAGGGTTAGTTGTATGTTGATAGGACTATGTATTTGAGGGAGTCCTGGATTAGGGGGTGTCCGGATGGCCGGACTATGACCTTTGGCCGGACCCCCAGACTATGAAGATACAAGATTGAAGACTCCATCCCGTGTCCAGATGGGACTTTCCTTGGCATGGAGGGCAAGCTTGGCGATACGATATGAAGATCTCCTCCCATTGTAACTGACTCTGAGTAACCCTAGCCCTCTCCGATGTCTATATAAACTGGGGAGTTTTAGTCTGTAGGATGAACAACAATCATACCATAGGCTAGCTTCTAGGGTTTAGCCTCTCTGATCTCGTGGTAGATCCACTCTTGTACTACCCATATCATCAATATAATCAAGCAGGAGTAGGGTTTTACCTCCATCGAGAGGACCCGAACCTGGGTAAAAACATCGTGTCCCTTGTCTCCTGTTACCATCCGCCTAGACGCACAGTTCGGGACCCCCTACCCGAGATCCGCCGGTTTTGACACCGACATTGGTGCTTTCATTGAGAGTTCCTCTGTGTAGTTGCCCTTAGGCCCGATGGCTTCTTCGATCATCAAACACGACACGGTCCAGGTTGAGACTTTTCTCCCCGGACAGATCTTCGTATTCGGCGGCTTCGCACTGCAGGCCAACTCGCTTGGCCATCTGGAGCAGTTCGAAAGTTACGCCCCTGGCCATCAGGTCAAGTTCGGAAGTTTGAACTACACAGCCGACATCCATGGGGACTTGATCATCGACGGATTCGAGCCACGGCCGAGCACGCCGCATTGTCACGATGGGCATGATATAGCTCTGCCGCCGGTCAGCGCCCAAAGCGTCGCTCAGGTGCCCGCTCCGACCATTAACTCGGAGCTAACCGCGCTAGTCGGGGATGGACGGTTGGACGCCACCCCGTGAACCGCAATCTCTACGGTGATAGAGCCAAATACCAGCTTAGTCCTTTGCAAGGACCGTGATTCCAAGGTGCCGGACTCCGTTCCGGACTCTGTATATCCCGCACCCCTGCCGATCGAACCCGATTGGGCTCCGATCATGGAGTTCACCGCAGCTGACATCTTTCAGCACTCGCCCTTTGGCGATATCCTGAATTCACTAAAGTCTCTCTCTTTGTCAGGAGAGCCCTGGCCGAACTACAGTCAGCATGGTTGGGATATGGACAACAAGAAATTCGAAGCCCACCCACCACCCACTTCGTAGCAACTATCGACGATTTAACCGACATGCTCGACTTTGACTCCGAAGACATCGACGGTATGGACGCCGATGAAGGAGACGACCAAGAACCAGCACCTATAGGGAACTGGAAAGCCACCTCGTCATATGACATATACATGGTGGACACCCCCAAAGCAGGGGAACGCGAGGAAACAACGGAGGATGACCCCTCCAAGAAGCAACCCAAGCGCCGACGTCAGCGGCGCCGCTCTAAGTCCCGCCAAAGCAAAAACGGCGATTTCGGCACCGGAGATAACAACACGCTGGACAGCGCCGAAGATAACCCCCTCCAGCAGGATTCAGTGCAGGAGGACGAACGAGCCAGCCCTCATGAGAGAGCGGCCGACAGAGAGGTTGAGGACGACAACTATATGCCTCCCTCCAAAGACGAGGCAAGCCTCGACGACAACGAATTCATCGTGCCAGAGGATCCCGTCGAGCAAGAGCGTTTCAAATGCAGGCTTAGGGCCACGGCAGGCAGCCTCAAGAAAAAACAGCAGCAGCTTAGAGATGACCAACACTTGCTAGCCGACAGATGGACTGAAGTCCTGGCGGTCGAAGAGTGTAAACTCGAGCGCCCCTCCAAGAGCTACCCAAAGCGCAGGCTGCTACCCCAACTTGAGGAGGAAGCAACTAAACCTACATCACCAGCGTACGATGCGCCCGATCGGCCACCCCGTGGCCGCGACAGAGAGGCCTTTAGGCCCTCGACCCAAGCCGCACCCCGGTACCGCTCAAAACATACCAGAGTACGGGGAGACGCAACCGACCTGCGAGACATATTGGAGAACAAGGAAAGGCAAGCAAGATCGATCTAAGGATCGCATGGGCGCCCCGCTTCACGTGACGCTAGCCGTCACGCCGGACAAGATAAGTACGACCAGGCCGAGTACAACAGACCAAGCTCATCTGAGCTACGTTGTGATATAGCCCAATACAGGGGCGCCGCACACCCACTATGCTTCACAGACGAAGTAATGGATCATCAAATCCCCGAGGGTTTTTAACCCGTGAACATCGAATCATATGATGGCACAATAGATCCTGCGGTTTGGATCGAGGATTATCTCCTTCATATCCACATGGCCCGTGGTAATGATCTACATGCCATCAAATACCTCCCGCTCAAGCTTAAAGGACCAGCTCGACATTGGCTTAACAGCCTGCCAGCAGAGTCAATTAGTTGCTGGGAGGACCTGGAGTCCGCCTTCCTTGACAACTTCCAAGGCACTTATGTGCGACCACCAGACGCCGATGATCTAAGGCACATAATCCAGCGGCCAGAGGAATCGGCCAAGCAATTCTGGACACAGTTCCTAACTAAGAAAAATCAAATAGTCGACTGTCCGGACGCCAAGGCCCTTGCTGCCTTCAGGCACAACATCCGAGACGAGTGGCTTGCCCGACACCTAGGACAGGAAAAGCCGAAATCTATGGCAGACCTCACGACACTCATGACCCGCTTCTGCGCGGGCGAAGACAGCTGGCTGGCTCATAGCAATAACATAACCAAGAGCTCTGGTACTTCGGATACCAAGGACAACAATGGCCGGTCACGTCACAACAAACATAAGCGCCGCATTAACGGCGAAAATACTGAGGATACGGCAGTCAACGCCGGATTCAGAGGCTCTAAACCCGGTCAGCGGAAGAAGCCATTCAAAAGAAACCCTCCGAGCCCATCCAATTTAGACCGGATACTCGACCGCTCGTGCCAGATACATGGCACCTCCGAACAACCAGCCAACCACACCAACAGGGATTGTTGGGTGTTCAAGCAGGCAGGCAAGTTAAGTGCCGAAACCAGAGACAAGGGGCTGCGTAGCGATGACGAGGAGGAGCCCCGGCCGCCAAACAACAGAGGACAGAAGGAATTCCCCCCACAAGTGCGGACGGTGAACATGATATACGCAACCCACATCCCCAAAAGGGAGAGGAAGCATGCTCTCAAGGACGTCTATGCGTTGGAGCCAGTCGCCCCAAAGTTCAACCCATGGTCCTCCTGCCCGATAACTTTTGATCGAAGGGACCACCCCACGAGCATCCGTCACGGCGGATTCACCGCATTGGTCGTAGACCCAATTATCGACGGATTTCACCTCACCAGAGTCCTAATGGACGATGGCAGTAGCCTGAACCTGCTTTATCAGGATACAGTGCGAAAAATGGGTATCGATCCCTGAAGGATTAAACCCACAAAGACAACCTTTAAAGGCGTCATACCAGGTGTAGAAGCCAGCTGTACAGGCTCGGTTACACTCGAAGTGGTCTTCGGATCCCCGGATAATTTCTGAAGCGAAGAGCTAATCTTTGACATAGTCCCATTCCGCAGTGGCTATCACGCCCTGCTCGGACGAACCGCATTTGCAAAATTCAATGCGGTGCCGCACTATGGATACCTCAAGATCAAGATGCCAGGACCTCGCGGAGTCATCACGGTAAATGGAACACCGAACGCTCTCTCCAAACGGAGGAGCACATGGCGGCCCTGGCGACAGAAGTACAGAGTAGCCTCTCAAGGCAATCCTCCAACCCAGGTGTCAAACGTCCGGACAATGTCAAGCGAGCCCGAAGTAACCTACGACAAATCTGGCTGGCACGTTCCGAGCAAGCATAGCAGTACGGCCCCAACCCCAGCCCTCGCCAGATGGTGATATCAGTACCACGCATACATAATTACAACTTAGAGATACCATGGGCATAAGGGGAGGGGCACAACTACGGCATGCCCAGAATGCGGCTCAATCGCACTAAGGGGCTCCCTATTCCTCCGTTACCTTTTTATACACTTTCAGGTCCCAACTATTCGGAAGGCCTGTCCGGCAACACACTCACCGAACATACGATGCAACAGCCAGGGAGAAAACAAGCCGCGTCAAATGTCCAGGTGGTCTCTATAACGAGCTTAATACCTATTTTACTTACAATCCCGCAGCTTGCCCCTAGAGGGGGACATGTCAAATAAACCCATCTCTTGCTTATCGCACTACTTGTATCGTTCTGCTCTCGCAGCAGCCCTTTTTTAATAAACAATACATAGCTCTTATCTATTATTGTACTAATTTATTTTTCATATATACAAATATGTTCAGTCATGACATTCTGCAACCGTACACATTGGTACGGCCAATACACCAGGGGCTTAAGCACCCCATAACATGGTGTGAGAAGACCGAACACTCTCATGAGTGCGGCACCCCGAACTTATAGCACTATATGCATCGGCTCCGAATCATGTCTTTGGTCAATAGTTGGGTTTGCCCGGCTCCCATGTTTTGGTACCTTACGTTCCGCAATGTTGGCTAAGATAGCGCTGGGAGAACTACTGCGATTGTGCCCCAGTTGAGCTGGGTTAACACCTCAGTAGAGAAAGCTAAAACTGACCGTCATGATAGTGCGAGAGACCGGTCGCTGTTCGCGAGGTTTTTCGAGTCGTTAAAGACTCATGCCGCTTAGAGCGAGGAACCGGACTTATCCGGCCTAGGCATGGATAGCGCCCCGAATTCGGTCTTCCGAATACTAGGGGCTTCGCCGAAATTTAAAATTATAGAATTCTATGGCCAAGTGAGAGTGATAAAGCATTATAAGTTCGACAGCCTGGTTCGTTGTGCTGAGCGCCTCCCTAGATGGACCCAATAATGGGAACAAGAGTGCTAAGGTTTATCCCGAACACCCCAGCACTCGTGGCACGGGTGTCGAAGCCGATGACTTGCATCTCTCACATTTGATAAACGGCCGCACAAAAGGTAATATTTTAAATTAACAAGCGTTGCTTAACGCATATGAACAAAGTTTTCAGCGTACAGGATAAACAGATGCGAGTCTACTAAAAAATTACATCTTTGGAGCATTCGTCCGCTATACGGCGAGCACCCTTCAGGATGCCCTTATAATACATCTCGGGCGTGCGATACTCCTTGCCCGACGGTGGCGCGTCCGTCAAAAGCTTCTCAGCGTCCAGCTTGCCCCAGTGAACTTTCGCACGGGCAAGGGCCCGACAGGCACCTTCGATACAAACGGAGAGCTTGACGACCTTAATCCACGGACACGCGTCCACCAGCTGCCGCACCAGACCGAAGTAGCTCCCAAGTATGGCTTCTCCAGGACACAGCTGAGCTATGAGGCCCTTCATGGCCTGTTCGGCCACCTTGTGGAGCTCGACCAGCTGCTTCCGCTGATCGCTCAGGGGAACCGGATGTTCGGCCTCAGCATACTGAGACCAGAACACTTTTTCTGTCGAGCTCCCCTCTTCGGCTTGGTAGTATGTGGCGGCATCAGACACTCTACGGGGCAGATCGGCGAACGCTCTTGGAGAGCTCCGGATTCGGGTAAGTAGCAGATACTTAACTTTTATATTCTTGCTTTGCATAAAGAATGCCTTACCCGCCGCTATCTTCTTCATCGCCTCGATCTCCTGGAGGGCCTTCTGGGCTTCGGCCTTAGCGTTTTTGGCACTCTCAAGAGCCAGGGCGAGCTCAGACTCTCGAGTCTTCGAGTCACGCTCCAAACTCTCGTGCTTTTCCACGAGAGCCTGGAGCTCTTGCCGCACCTCCGCCACTCACACCTCCTGCTTCTCTCGCTCGGTGTGCTCCAGGGCCGCACTATTTTCGGCCTTGGAGACCGCCTCCTTCAGGGTCGCCACCTCGTCTGTGGCCCCTGCAACATTTAAGTTGGTCCTGTCATTATTTGCAACCAAGTATTTCTATATACATTTATATGCGGTATTACATACCCTCCTTGTCCTCGAGCTGCTTCTTGGCACGGCCGAGCTCGTTCTCGGACCGCTTGAGATTCTCCTTCAAGGCATTGACCTCCGCAGTCAGTGCGGCAGAGGTCAGCAGCGCAGCCTGCATTCCCATATTGACATATTTTTAGACTCCTGCGTATATCTTTTTAGATCCTCAGCTCGGCTTTTCTTTCCGAACGCCGACCTGAGCATCAAGGGCTACTGTCTATGCGGTGACATTTTCATATGTTTCTGAACACATACCTCAAAGCCTGTTAACAGGCTTGTACAGGCTTCTGTCAGCCCGCTCTTGGCGGATTGAACCTTCTAAATCACCGCACTCATAACAGTGCGGTGTTCCTCGTCGATGGAGGCACCGTTAAGCGCCTCCAGCAAATTGTCCGATGCCTCCGGATGGACGGAGGTTGCCGGCATCGTAGGATTGCCCTTCTAATGAAGGCGCCGCCTGTCGGACTCAGGAACCATGATGGTTCTGGAGCAGTGTCCGGCCCGGGGCCAGACTTAGATCCCTCCGGGGCCTTACCCCCTCTTGGCCTGGAGTCCGGTAGGTCGCCTTGAGGCGCCTCCAGGACCACCTCCTCCTGGTTTAGTCCCTTTTGGGACTCCGCCTCGGCGTCGTCCGCAGGAAGAGGGGAGGAAGCCATCGGAAGTGAAGCACTGTTCACATCCGACGAATCCAGGGAACCGCTCATCGAATCGTCGAGCTGAGCCTTGGGCGGACTGCATGACCAAATTCGGCATCAGAAAATGCCAAATAACAGAGAAGTACCATAAGTTATTCGAATATCCGGATGCTTACGATTTTGCCAGGGGCTTGACCCTGGATGGCCATTCCTCCTCGCCGTCTTCGGCATCGGAGGCGTAGTCCGGCAGAAGGGTTTTCCCCTTCTTGGACCCTCCGGCCTCCCCAGTTGGGGCGGCCTTCCTTTTCTTTCCTCCCCCCGTTGGAGGGGGAGAGGCGTCTTCTTCTTCCTCCTCCTCATCTTCAGAGGCGGAGGGTGCGTCGGGGTTGTCGGGCGATGAATCCGACACCACAAGGCGCTGGGAGCTCTTTTGAGTCCCCGTGGCTTTCTTCTTGGCCTTCTTCTCCGGCACCACGTGAGGTGCCGGAACCAGCAGCCCTATCAATTGGGCGTCCGCTGGGTCTACTGGTAAGGGAGCCGGACAGATCATCTGCCCAGACGTCTTCAGCCAGTCCTGTTAAATGAAAGGGAGTATAGACCCCACATAGAGTCAGACTATGAAAGATAAAGTTCCTGTAAAGGGTAGAGTATCTTACCTTGCTGGCCTGGCATCGCGAGCTAAATCTGCGATCTTCGGTAGCGGACGCGGGTGCCTCAGCGCCCTTAAACAGCACCTTCCAGGCATCTTCGTACAAAGTGTCGAAAAGCTGGCTCAAGGTTTGGTGCTGTGCCAGATAAAACTCCCACAATTTGAAGGCCCGTTGTTGGCATGGGAGGATCCGGCGGATGAGCATGACCTGGACTACGTTGACAAGCTTGAAATTCTTGTTCACCAGCTTTTTGACGCAGGTTTGAAGTCTGGTCAGCTCCTCCGAATCCCCCCATGTTAAGCCCGTCTCTTTCCAGGAAGTGAGACGTGTGGGGAAGCCAGATCGAAATTCTGGGGCCGCCACCCATTTGGGATCGCGTGGCTCGGTGATGTAGAACCACCCTGATTGCCATCCCTTTATTGTCTCCACGAAGGAGCCCTCGAGCCATAGGACATTGGCCATCCGGCCCACCATGGCACCTCCGCACTCCGCTTGGCACCCGCCCACTACCTTCGGCTTGACATTAAAAGTCTTAAGCCATAAGCCGAAGTGGGGCTGGATAAAGAGGAAGGCCTCGCACACGACGATAAACGCTGAGATGTTGAGGATGAAGTTCGGGGCCAGATTGTGGAGGTCCAGGCCGTAGTAGAACATCAGCCCCCGGACGAACGGGTGAAGAGGAAAAACTAGTCCGCGGAGGAAATGGGGGAGAAATACAACCCTCTCATGGGGCCTAGGGGTGGGGATGAGTTGCCCCTCATCTGGAAACCATTGCGCGATGTTGTTAGACAAGTATCCGGCCTTCCTTAGCTTTTTGATTTGCCCCTCCGTGACGGAGGAGGCCATCCATCTACCTCCCGCTCCGGACTTGACTGGAGAAGGTTGAGGTGGGAAGTGCGGGCTTGGGCGTTGGAGCTCGAGCGCGCAGGGATGAATAAGCAAAGGAGGAAGAAGGCATGAATGGAAAGGGCGGATTCTTATCCCCTTTATATGGGCGGCCGAAACTACGAGCCCCCCACCGGCCTAATAAAACTCGCTTATCTCCCAAGCACCGCGGTTAATGGCGCGGTTGGGTTACCCACGCCCGTATTGATGAGAATCCAGGAATAAGGGGACACGATCTCTGCTTTGACAAGACGTGCCAAGGAAACCGCCTCGCTAAACACGCTGAGGTGGAACAGTAAAATGAATAAGATCCTGGCCGTGGCGTGATGTCACGCTGCGGAATACGTCAGCAGATTAGATTGGTGCAAATATTATTCTCTCTACGGTGGCATGTGGAACTTATTTTGCAGAGCCGGACACTATCCTGGTGTAGACCATCTTCTATGAAGTATTCGGAGGAGGAACCCGCCTTGCAATGCCGAAGACAACTTGCGCGCCGGACTCGTCGTCATTGAAGCCTAGTTCAGGGGCTATTGAGGAAGTCCTGGATTAGGGGGTGTCCGGATGGCCGGACTATGACCTTTGGCCAGACTCCCGGCCTATGAAGATACAAGATTGAAGACTCCATCCCGTGTCCGGATGGGACTTTCCTTGGCGTGGAGGGCAAGCTTGGCGATACGATATGAAGATCTCCTCCCATTGTAACTAACTCTGTGTAACCTTAGCCCTCTCCAGTGTCTATATAAACCGGGGAGTTTTAGTCCGTAGGACGAACAACAATCATACCATAGGCTAGCTTCTAGGGTTTAGCCTCTCTGATCTCGTGGTAGATCCACTCTTGTACTACCCATATCATCAATACTAATCAAGCACAAGTAGGGTTTTACCTCCATCGAGAGGGCCCGAACCTGGGTAAAAACATCATGTCCCTTGTCTCCTGTTACCATCCGCCTAGATGCACAGTTCGGGACCCCCTACCTGAGATCCGCCGGTTTTGACACCGACAGTATTGGAGGGCAAGGGTGACAGCAGCTTCAGCCTATCATAGAAATTGATGCATACGTGATTGAAGGGGGACCAATATATCATAATGCTATGGTTGGGTTTTACCTTAATGAATGTTAGTAGTTACAGATCTGCTTGCTAATAGTTCCAATCATAAGTGCATAGAATTCCAAGTAAGGGATGACATGCTAGCAGTGGCCTCTCCCACATAAAACTTCCTATCGGTCTAGTAACGTAGTTAATTCCTTAGGGACAATTCTGCAACTCCTACCACCACTTCTCCACACTCACTATACTAACTTCATTGTTTATTTATCTAAACAGCCCCTAGTTTTTGTTTGGGTGCTCTTTATTATCTTGCAAACTTATCCCATTACACCTACAAAGTACTTCTAGTTTCATACTTGTTCTAGGTAAAGCGAACATTAAGCGTGTGTAGAGTTGTATCAGCGGTCGATAGAACTTGAAGGGAATAAAATCCTACCTTTAGCTCCTCCTTGGGTTCGACACTCTTATTTGTCGAGAAAGGCTACAACTGATCCCCTATACTTGTTGGTTATCAAGACCTTTTTCTAGCGTCGTTGCTGGGGAGCAATAGCATGGGGGGAATATTCTCATGCGTGCTTGTTTGCTTTATCACTAAGTAGATTTTATTTTGTGCTCATGTTTTCTATCTTTAGTTATGGGTAGAAAACGTAAAATACCAAAAAAAATAGTTGTACCTACTAACCCAATGTTTGAAGAACCACCCAAAATCTATCTTACTCCTGAAGCTTTTTACTTGGATCATCTTCGATTCCTATGTGCTCGTGCTGAAAACCCAACTAGCTTAGTTGAGGGAAAATCATTAGATGAGCATGCTTATTTTGTGCGACACCGCTTATCTCAAGAAGGGAAACTTTTATGGCATCATATTAATACTTTGCATTGCCATGCTTGGAATTTATCCAAAATACATGATTTTACATGTTGTTCGGAAGACCCTAAAAACATCTTTCTTTCCAATGTGAGTTTAAGGATAATGGAATCTTATCTTCTTATGCCAAGAGTGCTTATAATTACTATGATAGTGAGAAAATTGAAGAATTTGTTTATTTTAAGGGTGTCTACGAAATTGCTTCTTTGATTGAAAAGTATGATGCTACTCTTTACAAATTTGAAAATTTTCCATACTTAAATATTGCTATGAAAACTATGCTTCTAATGCTTATGTTAAGCAATATATTGAGGACTCCTCTGCTGTCCAAGAGGAGGCTAATATTTTGTAGGAAACTATGGAAGAAGAAATTGCTGAAAATGTGAGCTCATCCGATGAAAAATATGACGAGGAGAGCGAAGAACAAAAGGAGGAAGATCGGAGTAGCTACCCAGTCCCACCTTCTAATGATAGTAACTCTTTTCAACTCGTCATTGTTTTATTTCCCTTCGTGCTTACTGAAGCACGAATGCTATGATGATTGCTATGATCCCTTGGATCCGTCTGAAATGTCCCTTTTTGATGAGATTGATGCTTGCTGTGCTTGTGGCCATGATGCCAATATGAATTATGTTTATGGAGATGAACTTGCTATAGTCCCTTATGTGAAACATGAAATTGTTGCTATTGCACCCAAACATGATAGTCCTATTATCGTTTTGAATTCTCCCAACTACACTATATTGGAGAAGTTTGCTCTTATTAAGGATTATATTTATGGGTTGCGTTTTACTACTACACATGATGATTTCGATAGATATAATATGCATGTGCTTTCTGCTCCTACTTGCAATTATCATGAGATAGGACCTACATCTCCACCTCTCTATGTTTACAATAAGATAAAATTGCAAGAAACTATTTATGCTATGTATCACTATAGGAAACAGCTAATTTGTCGTCAGGAGGCGTCTTTGCCGTTAGCCTTTCGTTGTACAGATGGCAAAAAAGATTTGCCATCATCAGCAGACGGTAA
Source organism: Triticum aestivum (assembly GCF_018294505.1). Classification (NCBI taxonomy): domain Eukaryota; kingdom Viridiplantae; phylum Streptophyta; class Magnoliopsida; order Poales; family Poaceae; genus Triticum; species Triticum aestivum. The sequence goes on from NC_057795.1 coordinate 47,516,828, forward strand.
AGAAAAACTAACGGCAAATTAGACTTTGTCGTCTGCTAAAAGAAACACAGACGGCAAAGAGCTCCCTTTGCCGTCTGCCAAAAAAAACGAGACGGCAAAGGGTTCTTTGCCGTCTGTGTTTTTTTGGCAGACGGCAAAATGAGCTCTTTGTCATCTGTATTTTTTTAGCAGACGGCAAAGAGGAAACATACCACGCGGATCGATCCCACGGATTGATGACTTGGTAGCATCACCCACTCAGGTCCGTCAGAAGCACGCCCCCACCCAACCCACTGACCCACGATGCACGCGCCCCCATGACCTAATCCGCCCCCACCCCCACCTGCCCCCACCCACGACT
>NC_057795.1:47517640-47550020 GCF_018294505.1 Triticum aestivum
CTATCTCTCGTACTCATCTCTCTCTCTCATGAACCTGCTCCTCGTGCTCCCGATCCAGAGCACCCCGACGCCGGTGCCTAGACGTCGCTCCAGCCATCTCGTCGCCAGTTGCTCCCCGCCTCTTCCCGCTTCACCCCCAAAGCCGGCGGCCCTGGTCCCACGCCCCGGCGCCCCACAGGCCTCCTCGCCACGGCGCCCCCGCGTAGGCGTCTGCGCCCCATTGTCCCATTCGCCATGGCGCCGTCTACCTCTACGCCCGTCGCCCCATCACCTACGGCGTCACCAGGCCCGGCCCCGGCCCCATCACCGCCGCAGGTCTCCGCCGTCTCCGGCCCCATCCTATTTGCTCCCGCAGGACTCCGCTAGCCCCTGCCCCGTCCCCCGTCGGCCCCGGCCATTCACCCTTGTCGGCCCCGGCCTCGTTCACCGAGGGCTCCGCGCCCGGCACATCATGTCTCAACGGCCTCCCTGCTCCATGTTGCGCCGTCCACCTCTGGTCGCGCCCGCACCGGCAATGGCGTGGCTCTGCTTGATTTTTTATGTTTGACACCCTTTGTAGTGAGACTTTTTTATGTATTTATATGGATATGGATGATTGTCAGACTACTAAAGCGCTGCCGAAACGAAACGAACATCAAAGAAAAAAATGCAAGTGATTATTTTGTCTATGCCTTTGACCATTTGGCGTCTGCAATGGGACTGGTGGTTCAGGTTTTTATATAATAATATAAAAAGATTTGTTGTCGTCTGTGATGTTTCTGGCTTACGACAAAGATGCATTTACGGCTGACGGCAAAAACTATTTTATTTGCCGTCTGTTATTTGATCGGCTGACGGCAAACACAGTTTGGCTGACAGCAAAATATTTGACGTCTGCCTGATGAAAAGCTGACGGCACAGTAGGTTTTGCCGGCTTACTGTTTGCCGACAGAGTTTGCCGTCTGCAAGCTGACGGCAAAATCTTTGCCGTCGGGATTTCATTCTTTGCCGTCTGTGGGACACAGACGGCAAATTACCGGATTCCTGTATTGTATTGGCATTTACTTGATGTGCATGAATTGTAATTTTATGACATGCCGATGCATAGGAAGAGAGTTAGAATTTGTTGTTGCATGATATATCTTACTTTATGCTCACTAGTAAAATTAAAATCATTGTTAATTAAAATTGTCTTTGATATACCTTGGGATCCGGGTGGATCCATTAGTTGAGCACAATATGCCTAGCTTAATGGCTTTAAAGAAAGCGCTGCCAGGGAGACAACCCGGAAGTTTTAGAGAGTCATTTATTTCTGTTGAGTGCTTTTAAAAAGTTCAAAAACAAAAAAAAATAAAGTGGGGAATATATAACTTTTCAAAAAGATAAGTGAAAGTAAGAAGGACAAGCATCGTTGAAGTGGGGGAGCTCCTTGAACTTTGTTCATGCCTATGGAAAATTTGCAAATCTTGAATTACAGAAATTTTTCAACAAAAATATTATCCCCTTGTACAAATCCATTGTATTATAAAAATAATGTGCCAAGATTTGCCTTTAGGATGATTAGATTGCTTGTTTGGTATGTGCAGTGCAAAAACAGGAACTTTAGCTGTAGTGCGTGATTTTTCATTTTTTTTAATGGAACGTCGAATGTTTCTGAAATTTTTACATAGTAATTCTATGCAAAAAATTTATTGTTTCCTAATTTGTAATAACTTTCGAGGTACATAAGTATGGTTGATGTTCAGATTACTATAGACTGTCATGTTTTCACGTATTACTGTTATAGTTTCATTATTTGCTTATGTTTGAAACCTTGTTGAGCCTCCTTTGACTTGGGGCCATAGAATTGTGATAGAATACAGTGGGTAATGTTTGCTCATAAGTATACAATAATTTTACAGTAGGACATGATGGGATTTGATGTTATATGTACTAACCCCTCTAATAAAAGTTCGGTTAAGTTTTGTGTGGATGAAGTGTTCGAAGATCGAGGAGGTATTGATATGAGAAGATTGAGGAGAGGCAAGAGCTCGAGCTTGGGGATGCCCAAGGCACCCCAAGTAAATATTCAAGGAGACTCAAGTGTCTAAGCTTGGGTATGCCCCGGAAGGCATCCCATCTTTATTCGACAATTACCGGTATGTCTCAGTTTTTGTTTTGTTCACATGATATGCGTAAATTCTTGGAGCATCGTGTGCCTTTTCTTTTTATTTTAATAAATTCACCATGCTGGTATGATATAGTCCTTGGTTGATTTATAGAATGCTTTTTGCACTTCACTTATATCTTTTGGGTATGGCTTTATAGAATGCTTCATGTGCTCCACTTATATCATTTGAAGTTTGGATTGCCTGTTTCCCTACACAAAGAAAGCCGCCATTTGTAGAATGCTCTTTTGCTTCATTTACATTTGTTAGAGTGTAGGCATATCTTTTATAGACATAACTAAACTCTGTTGATTCACTTATATCTATTTAGAGAGTCATCAAGAATTGTTCATTCACATGGTTAGTCATAAAATCCTACATAAAACTTGTAGATCACTAAATATGATATGTTTGATTCCTTGCAATAGTTTTGCGATATAAATATGGTGATATTAGAGTCATGCTAGTGAGTAATTTTGGATTGGTAGAAATACTTTTGTTAAGGTTTGTGATTCCCGAAGCATGCACGTATGGTGAACCGTTATGTGATGAAGGCGGAGCATGATTTATTTTTGATTTTCTTCCTTATGAGTGGCGGTCGGGGACGAGCGATGGTCTTTTCCTACCAATCTATCCCCCTAGGGGCATGTGTATTAGTACTTTTCTTCGATGGCTAATAAATTTTTGCAATAAGTATGTGAGTTCTTTATGACTAATGTTGAGTCCATGGATTATACGCACTCTCTCCCTTCCACCGTTGCTAGTCTCTCTAGTACCATGCAACTTTCGCCAGTGCATTAAACCCTCCTTATAACTTACTCAAAACAGCCACCATACCTACCTATGGCATTTCCATAGCCATTTCGATATATATTGCCATGCAACTTCGATCATCATATACATGACTTGAGCATTCATTGTCATATTGCTTTGCATGATCGTAAGATAGCTAGCATGATATTTTCATGGCTTTTCTGTTTTTTGATATCTTTGCTATGCTAGATCGTTGCACATCCTGGTACACTGCCAGAGGTATTCATATAGGGTCATATTGTTCTAGATATTGAGTTGTAAGTAAATAAAAGTGTGATGATCATCATTATTAGAGCATTGTCCCATGTGAGGAAAGAATGATGGAAGCTATGATTCGCTCGAAAGTTGGCATGAGTCTCCGGACTTTAAAAAATAAAACAGGCCAAAGAAGCCCAAATAAAAAAATAAAAAACAGGCCAAAGAGCCCAAAAAGGAAAAAAGAAAAAAAGAAAAAGAAAAAAAAGAAAAATGAGAGAAAAAGAGAGAAGGGACAATGTTACTATCCTTTTCCACACTTGTGCTTCAAAGTAGCACCATGTTCCTCATATAGAGAGTCTTTTGAGTTATCACTTTCATATACTAGTGGGAATTGTTCATTATAGAACTTGGCTTGTATATTCTGTTGATGGGCTTCCTCAAATGCCCGAGGTTTTCATGAGCAAGCAAGTTGGATGCACACCCACTTAGTTTTCAGTTTCAGCTTTCATACATAGCTCTAGTGCATCCGATGCATGGCAATCCCTACTCCTCGCATTGATATCGATTGATGGGCATCTCCATAGCCCATTGCTCCGCCTAGTTGCTGCGAGACTTTCTTCCTTCTTCTATTGATCCCTACCACCGCATTCTATTCCACCCATAATGTTATATCCGTGGCTCACACTCATGTATTGCCTGAAAGTTGAAAAACTTGAGAACATTAAAAGTATAAAACAATTGCTTGGCTTGTCGTCTGGGTTGTGCATAATGAAATCATTTGTGTGGTGAATATAGAGCATAGCTAGACTATATGATTTTATAGGGATAACTTTCTTTTAGCCATGATATTTTGAGAACACATGATTGATTTATTAGTATGCTTCAAGTATTATTGTCTTTATGTCAAATTATAGACTATTGCTTTGAATCACTCGTGTCTTAATATTTATGCCATGTGTCGGTGTCAAAACCGGCGGATCTCGGGTAGGGGGTCCCGAGCTGTGCGTCTAGGCAGATGGTAACATGAGACAAGGGACACGGTGTTTTACCCAGGTTCGGGCCCTCTGGATGGAGGTAAAACCCTATGTCCTGCTTGATTAATATTGATGATGTGTGTTACAAGAGTAGATCTGCCACGAGATCAAGGAGGCTAAACCCTAGAAGCTAGCCTATGGTATGATTGTTGTTCGTCCTATGGACTAAAGCCATCCGGTCTATATAGACACCGGAGAGGGCTAGGGTTACATAGAGTCGGTTACAATGGTAGGAGATCTACATATCCGTATCGCCAAGCTTGCCTTCCACGCCAAGGAAAGTCCCATCCGGACACAGGACGAAGTCTTCAATCTTGTATCTTCATAGTCTTGGAGTCCGGCCGATGATGATAGTTCGGCTATCCGGACACCCCCTAGTCCAGGACTCCCTCAGTAGCCCCTGAACCAGGCTTCAATGACGACGAGTCCGGCGCGCATATTGTCTTCGGCATTGCAAGGCGGGTTCCTCCTCCGAATAATTTATAGAAGATTGTGAACACCAGGATAGTGTCCGGCTCTGCAAAATAATTTCCACATACCACCGTAGAGAGAATAATATTTACACAAGTTCAATATGCTAACGTATTTCATGGCGTGTCGTCACACCACTACCAAGCCTTTACTCGAATTGTTTTTATTGTACCACCTCACCGCGTTTAGCGAAGCGGTTTCCTTGGCACGTCTTGTCGAAGCAGAGATCGTGTTCCCCTTATTCCGGGATTCCCATCAATACGGACGTGGGTAACCCAACCGCGCCATTGATTGCGGCGCTTGGGGGATAAGCGAGTTTTATCAGGCCGGTGGGGACGCATGTTTTCGTCGGCCCATATAAGGGGATAAAGATCCAACCCTTTTACCTGCGCCTTCTTCCTTCTTGGCTTATCCATCTCCGCGAACTCGAGCTCCAGCGCCCAAGTCCGCACCTCTCACCTCAACCTCCTCCAACTATGTCCGGAGCGGGAGGCAACTGGATGGCCTCCTCCGTTACGGAGGGGCACATCCAGAAGCTGCGCAGCGCCGGATATTTGTCCAGCAACATCGCGCATCGGCTCCCCGACGAGGGAGAGCTCATCCCCACCCCCAGGCCCCATGAGAGGGTAGTATTTCTTACCCATTTCCTCCGCGGACTGGGCTTCCCACTCCATCCCTTTGTCCGGGGGCTCATGTTCTACTACGGCCCGGATTTCCACGATCTGGCCCCGAATTTCATCCTCAACATCTCGGCATTTATCGTCGTGTGTGAGGCCTTCCTCTGCATCCAACCCCACTTTGGCTTGTGGCTCAAGACCTTCAGTGTCAAGCCAAAGGTTGTGAAGGGCAGCCAAGCGGAGTGCGGAGGCGCTATGGTGGGCAGGATGTCCAACGTTACTTGGCTTGAGGGCACTTTCGTGGAAACCATCAAGGGGTGGCAATCGGGGTGGTTCTACATCACCGAGCCGCGTGACCCTGAATGGGCAGTGGCCCCCGAATTCAGATTTGGCATCCCCACACGGCTCACCTCCTGGAAAGAGAGCGGCCGGACTTGGGGTGATTCGGAGGAGCTGACCGGACTCCAAGCCTGCATCCAGAAGCTAGTGGACAAGAAGCTCAAGCTTGTCAACGTGGTCCAGGTCATGCTCATCCGCCGGATCCTCCCATGCCAACGACGGGGCTTCAACATGTGGGAGTTCGATCCGGTGCAGCACCAGACTTTGAGCGGGCTCTTCGACACTACATACGAAGATGTCTGGAAGGTGCTGTTCAAGGGTGCCGAGGCTCCCGCATCCGCTACCGGAGATCGTGGATTCAGCTCGCAGCGTCCGGCTGACGAGGTAAGCGATTTTGTCCTTTATTGGACGCTTGTTTTCCATAGTTTGACTCTATGCGGGATCTAAACTCCCTTTCCTTTGACAGGACTGGCTGGCGAAGGCCGAGCGGACTATCTGTCCGGCCCCATTGCCAGAGGACCCAGCGGACTCCCGCCTAACGGGGCTGCGGGCTTTGGCACCCCACGTGGTGCCGGAGAAGAAGGCCAAGAAGAAGGCCACGGGGACTCGGAAGAGTTCCCGTTTTCAGGTGCTATCGGATGATGACTCCGAGGCCGACTCCTCTCACCAAGGTGAGGAGGAGAAGAAGAAAGCCTCTCCCCCAGCGGGGGGAGAGAAGAAAAGGAAGGCCTCCCCAACGAGGGCGGCCGAAGGGTCCAAGAAGGGAAAAACTCTTCCCCCGGACTGTTCTGCCAACGCCAGTGACGACGACGAGGACTGGCCTCCAAGGGCCAAGCCCCTGGCGAGATCGTGAGTATCCGGACTCCCGAATAACTTCATGGTTTTTTCTTTTTTTGCCACACAATGTCTTTCTAATGCCGCATACAACCCTGCTGTCCGCCCAAGGACGATCTTCCCGCTTCGTCGAGTGGGTCCTTAGGTGCGTCGGATATGGATTCTCTTCCGACCGCCTCCACCCCCCGTGACACGGATGATGCCGAGGTGGGATCCCAGGAAGGGACCCACCAGGAGGAGGAGGCCCCGGAGGTGTCGCAGGACAACCTCCCGGACTTTGCACCGGACTCGGCTCTGGATCCCATAGTGGCTCCGGAGTCCGGCGGGCGGCCCCTTCGTAAGAAGGGCAAGACCGTGACACCGGCAGCCTCCGTCCAACCGGAGGCGCCGGATAGCTTGTTGGAGGCTCTCAATGGCGCCTCCATCGAAGAGGAACACCACACTGTTATGAGTGCGGTGATTCAGAAGGTGCAGCTCGCCAAGAGCGGGCTGACCGAAGCCTGCAGCAGCCTTCTATCAGGCTTTGAGGTAAGAATTTTGATATATGTAAAATAGTACCGCATAGACAGTAGCCCCTGATGCTCGGTTCGGTGTTCGGAAAGAAAAGCCGGACTGAGGATCTAAGAAGATATACGCAGGAGTCATAAAAAATATGTCAATATGGGATTGCAGGCTGCGCTGCTGACCTCTGCCGCACTGACTGCGGAGGTCAATACTTTGAAGGAAATCCTTGAGCGGTCCGAGAACGAGCTCGGCCGTGCCAAGAAGCAGCTCGAGGACAAGGAAGGTGAGTAACACCTTATTAAAATTGTACCTTACAGAAAAGGATTTTTGTTGCAAAAAAAGTGACAAGGATAACGTGGGTATTGCAGGGGCCACTAACGAGGTGGCGACCCTGAAAGAGGCGGTGGCCGCGGCCGAACGCAATGCGGCCATGGACCGCACCGAGCGAGAGAAGCAGGAGGCGCGGGTGGCGGAGGTACAACAAGAGCTCCAGGATCTCGTGAAAAAACATGAGAGCCTGGAGCGTGACTCGAAGAATCGAGAGTCTGAGCTTGCAATGGCTCTTGAGAGTGCCAAAGTCGCTAAGGCCAAAGCCTACAAGGCCCTCTAGGAAATCGAGGCGTTGAAGAAAATAGCAGCGGGTAAGGCATTTTTCATGCAAAGTAAGCATGTGAGTGTTAATTACCTGTTGCTTACCCGAATTCGGAGCTCTCCAGGAGCGTTCGCAGATCTTCCTCGCAGCGTGTCCGATGCTGCCGCGTTCTATCGGGCCGAGGAGGGGAGCTCGACGGAGAAGGTCTTTTGGTCTCAGTATGCTGAGGCCGGACATCCGGTGCCCCTTAGCGACCAGCTGAAGCAGCTGGTCGAGCTCCACAAGGCGGCCGAACAGGCCATGAAGGGCCTCATAGTTCGGCTGTGGCCTAAGGAGGCCATGCCTGGGAGCTACTTCGGCCTGGTGCGGCGGCTGGTGGATGCGTGCCCGTGGGTTGAAGTCATCAAGCACTCCGCCTGTATTGAAGGTGCCCGTCAGGCCCTTGCCCGCGCAAAGGTGCACTGGGGCAAGATGGATGCCCAGAAGCTCATGACGGACCCGCCACCGCAGGGCAAGGAGCATCGCACGCCCGAGATGTATTATAAGAGTGTGCTGAAGGGCGCCCGCACTATTGCGGGTGAGTGCTCCAAAGATGTAATATTTGAGTAGACTCGCATTTTGTTATCCTGTGCGCTGAAAACTTAGTCCATTTGTGCTAAGCAACGCATTTTAATTTAAAATATTACCTTCTATGCGGCTGTTTATCAAATCTGAGAGATGGCAAGTCGTCGGCTTCAGCCCCCATGCCACGAGTGCTGGGGTGTTCGGGATAAATTTGAGCACTCTTGTTCCCATATTTGGGTCCATCTAGGGAGGCGCTCAACACAACGAACAAGGCAACCGGACTTATAGTGCTTGAACACTCTCACTTAGCCATAGAATTCTATAATTTTGAATTTCGGCGAAGCCCCTAGTCTTCGGAAGGCCGAATTTGGGGCGCTATCCACGCCTGGGCCGGACAAAAGCTAGCTCTTCGCTCTAAGCGACATAAGTCTTTAGGGACTCGCAAAAAACCTCTTCGAACAGCGACCAGCTCTTGCCTCATCATGACGGTCAGTTTTAGCTTTCTCCACTGGGGCGCTCGCCCAGCTCAACCGGGGTGCAATCGCAGTGGTTCTCCCAATGCTACCTTAGCCGATACAACGGAACGTAAGGTACCAAAACATGGGAGCTGGGCAAACCCAACTATTGACCCAAGACATGATTCGGAGCCGATGCATATAATGCTATAAGTTCGGGGTGCCGCACTTGTGAAAGTGTTCGGACTTATCACACCATGATGCGGGAAACATAAGCCCCTGGTGTATTTAGCCGTACCAAAACGTAGGGATGCGACATGTCACAAATGAACATATGTATAAGAGAGAAATGCAATTGGAAGCAAAAAGGTGCTGCATTACTTATTCGAGAAAAACTGCTGTAAGTGCAGAACGATACAAATGGTGCGATAAGCAGGGGATGGGACTGTTAAACATGTCCCCCTCCAGGGGTAGGCTGCGGAATGGTGCATAAAACAGATTTAATGCTCGTAATGGAGACCACCTGGATATTCGTTGTAGCCATTATCCTTCCCTGGCTGTTGCATCGTGAGTTCGGCAGGTCTGCTACCGGACAGGGCCTCTGACGAATGGAGTCCTGTGGGAAAAAAAGAAAAAAAACGACACACTTGAGAGCCCCTGGTGTGGTTAAGCCGTATTCTGGGCCTATCGTGGTCGTGCCCCTCTCCCCATGCCCATGGTATCTTCAGAGCGTAATGGTGTACGCGAAGGACCTGTCTTGACATTTTGCAGGGGATGGGGTTGGAGCCGCACTGCTACGCGTGCTCGGAACGTGCCAGGTGGTCTTGCTGTATGTTACTCCGGGCGCGTTTAGCCGTGTCCGGTCGCTTAATGGCCGGACTCGAGAATTGCCTTAAGAGGCTGCACTGTACTTCTGCCGCGAGAGCCGCTGTATGTTCCTCCGTTCGGAGAGAGTGTTCAGTGTTTCCGTTGACCGTTATGACTCCTCGAGGGCCTGGCATCTTGATCTTGAGGTATGCGTAGTGCGGCACCGCGTTGAACTTTGCGAACGCGGTACGTTCGAGCAGAACATGATAGCCGCTGCGGAACGGAACTATGTCGAAGATTAACTTCTCGCTTCGAAAGTTATCCGGGGATCCGAAGACCGCTTCTAGTGTAACTGAGCCTGTACAATTGGCCTCTATACCTGGTATGACGCCTTTAAAGGTCGTCTTGGTAGGTTTAATCCTTGAGGGGTCTTTGCCCATTTGCGCACTGTGACCTGATAAAGCAGGTTCAGGCTGCTGCCGCTGTCCATTAGGACTCTGGTGAGGTGAAATCCATCGACGATTGGGTCTAGAACCAATGCGGTGAAACTGCCATGGCGGATGCTGGTGGGGTGGTCCCTTCGGTAAAAAGTGATCGGGCAGGAGGACCATGGATTGAACTTGGGGCAACTGGCTCCATCGCGTATACATCCCTGAGTGCATGCTTCCGCTCCCTTTTGGGTATGTGTGTTGTGTATATCATGTTCACCATCCGCGCCTGTGGGGGGAAACCCTTCTGTCCTCTATTGTTCAGCGGTCGGGTCTCTTCCTCGTCATCACTGTGCAGCCCCTTGTCATTGTTTTCGGCAATTAACTTGCCTGCCTGCTTGAATACCCAATAGTCCCTGTTGGTGTGGTTGGCTGGCTTTTCGGGGGTGCCATGTATCTGGCACGAGCGGTCGAGTATTCGGTCCAAATTGGACGGACCCGGAGTAGTTCTTTTGAATGGCTTTTTCCGCTGACCGGGTTTAGAGCCTCTGAATCCGGCGTTGACTGCCGTATCTTCACTATTATCGCCGTTAATGCGGCGTTTGTTTTTATTGCGACGCGACCTGCCATTACGGTCCTTGAAATCCGGACTGCCAGAGTTTTTGCTGAGGTTATTGCTGCGTGCTAGCCAGCTGTCCTCACCCGCGCAGAAGCGGGTCATGAGTGATGTGAGGGCTGCCATGGATTTCGGCTTTTCCTGTCCCAGGTGCCGGGCAAGCCACTCGTCGCGGATGTTGTGTTTGAAGGCTGCGAGGGCCTCCGCATTCGGACAGTCGATGATTTGGTTTTTCTTGGTTAAGAACCGTGTCCAGAATTGTCTGGCCGATTCGTCTGGCTGCTGAATTATGTGGCTTAGGTCATCGGCGTCTGGTGGCCGCAGATATGTGCCTTGGAAGTTATCGAGGAATGCGGCTTCCAGGTCTTCCCAACTCCCGATTGACTTTGTTGGCAAGCTGTTAAGCCAATGCTGGGCTGGTCCTTTAAGTTTGAGTTGGAGATATTTGATGGCGTGAAGATCATCACCGCGGGCCATGTGGATATGAAGGAGATAGTCTTCGATCCAAACCGCAGGGTCTGTTGTGCCATTGTAGGATTCAATGTTCACGGGTTTAAACCCTTCGGGTATTTGATGATCCATTACTTCATCTGTGAAGCACAGTGGGTGTGTGGCGCCTCTGTACTGGGCGATATCACGACGGAGCTCGAAAGAGCTTTGTCTATTTTGTTCGGCCCGGCCGGACTTACTGTGTCCGGCTCGACGGTTGTCGTCACGTATCATGGGGCGCCCACGCGATCCATAGATCGATCTTGATTGTCTTGCCTTATCCTCCAATACATCTCGCAAGTCCGGAGCGTTCCCCCATGGCTTTGTGCTCTTCGATCGATGCCGGGGTACGGTTCTAGCGAAGGGCCTAGGGGCCTCTCTGTCGCGACCGCGGGGTGGTCGGTCAGCCGTATTGTCTGCTGGTGATGTAGGTTCATATGCCTCCTCCTCTAATCGGGGGAGCAGCTTGCGTTTAGGGTAACTTTTGGAGGGGCGTTCGAGCTCACGCTCTTCGGCCGCGAGGACTTCAGTCCATCTATCGGCTAGCAGATCTTGATCAGCTCTAAGCTGTTGCTGCTTTTTCTTGAGGCTGTTTGCCGTGGCCATAAGCCTGCGTTTAAAACGCTCTTGTTCGACGGGATCCTCAGGCATGACGAATTCGTCATTGTTGAGGCTTGCCACGTCTCCGGCGGGAGGCATATAATCCTCTACCTCTTCTTCTGCCGCTCTCTCATGAGGGCTGGCGTCTCCGTCCTCCTGCGCTGAATCTTGCTGGAGTGGGTTGTCTTCGGCGCTGTCCGGTGTGTTATTATCTCTGGTGCCGGAATCTTCATTCTTGTTGTGGCGGGATTTAGAGCGGCGCCGCTGACGCCGGCGCTTGGGCTGTTTCTTGGAGGGGTCATCCTCCGCTGTTGCTTCGCCATTCCCATCCTTTGGGATATCCACCATGTATATGTCATATGATGAGGTGGCTTTCCAGTGCCCAGTAGGCGCTGGTTCTTGGTCGTCTCCGGCATCGTCGTCCATACCGTCGATGTCTTCGGAGTCGTAGTCTAGCATGTCGGTTAGATCGTCGACAGTGGCTACTAAGTGGGTGGTGGGTGGGCTCTGAATTTCTTCGTCGTCCGCATCCCAACTGTCCTGACCGCAGTCCGGCCAGGGTTCTCCTGATAACGAGCGACACTTTAGCGAACTCAAGATGTCGCCAAAAGGTGAGTGTTGAAAGATGTCCGCTGCGGTGAACTCCATGACCGGCGCCCAATCGGATTCGATTGGAGGGGCGCGGGAGGTTCGGAGTCCGACAAGGAGTCCGACACCTCGGAGTCACGAGCTTCGTGAGGGACAAGGTCAGTGTTCGGCTCTATCGCCATAGAGGTTGCAGCCCCCGAGGCGGTGTCTAGCCATCCGTCCTTGATCTGCGCAGCTGGCTCCGAATTGAAGATCGGAGCGGGCTCGAGTGCGGCCTCTAGGGTACTGTCCGGCTGCAGAGCTAAATCATGCCAGTTGTGACAGTGCGGCGCGCTTGGCTGTGGCTCGAATCCATCAAAGATCAAGTCCCCGCGGATGTAAGCCGTGAAGTTCAAACTTCCAAATCTGACCTGACGGCCAGGGGCGAAGCTTTCGATCTGCTCCAGATGGCCAAGTGAATTGGCCCGCAGTGCAAAGCCGCCGAATACAAAGATCTGTCCGGGGAGGAAGGTCTCACCCTGGACTGTGTCGTTGTTGATGATCGAAGAGGCCATCGAGCCTATCGGTGACGACACAGAGGAACTCTCAATGAAAGCACCAATGTCGGTGTCAAAACCGGTGGATCTCGGGTAGGGGATCCCGAACTGTGCGTCTAGGCGGATGGTAACAGGAGACAAGGGACACGATGTTTTACATAGGTTCGGGCCCTCTTGATGGAGGTAAAACCCTACGCCCTGCTTGATTAATATTGACGATGTGTGTTACAAGAGTAGATCTACCATGAGATCAAGGAGGCTAAACCCTAGAAGCTAGCCTATGGTATGATTGTTGTTCGTCCTACGGACTAAAGCCATCTGGTTTATATAGACACCGGAGAGGGCTAGGGTTACATAGAGTCGGTTATAATGGTAGGAGATCTACATATCCGTATCGCCAAGCTTGCCTTCCACGCCAAGGAAAGTCCCATCCGGACACGGGACGAAGTCTTCAATCTTGTATCTTCATAGTCTTGGAGTCCGGCCGATGATGATAGTTCGGCTATCCGGACACCCCCTAGTCCAGGACTCCCTCACCATGGTTAGATTATATGATCAAGATTATGCTAGGTAGCATTCCACATCAAAAATTATCTTTTTTATCATTTACCTACTCGAGGACGAGCAAGAATTAAGCTTGGGGATGCTGATACATCTCCCTTGTATCTACAATTTTTTATTGTTTCATGCCAGTATTCTAAAACTTTAATATACTTTTGGCAACTTTTTATACTATTTTTTGGACTAACATATTGATCTAGTGCCCAGTGCCAGTTCCTATTTGTTTCATGTTTTTTGTTTCGTAGAATATCCATACCAAACGAAGTCCAAACGCGATAAAAATTTACGAAGTTTATTTTGGAATATATGTGATATTTGGGAAATGGAATCAACGCGAGACGATGCCCGAGGGGACCACAAGCCATAGGGGCTCGCACAGGGGGGAGGGCGCGGCTAGGAGGCTTGTGGGAAACCTGTCAGGAGGTTGGTGCCCTTCTTCAGCCGCAAGAAAGCTAATATCCCGATAAAAATAGTGTTAAAATTTCAGCTCAATCGGAGTTACGGATCTCCGGGAATTTAAAGACTAGAACCTGGGAGCGCAGAAACAGAGAGAGAGAGAGAGAGAGAGAGAGAGAGAGAGAGAGATCCAATCTCGAAGGGGCTCCCACCCCTCCGCCTCCATGGAGGCCAAGGACCAAAGGGGAAACCCTCCTCCCATCTAGTGGTAGGTCAAGGAAGAATAAGAAGGAGGGGGCTCTCTCCCCCTCTCTCCTGGTGGCGCCGGAACACCGTCGGCGCAACCATCGTGTGACGCCGATCTAATCCAACAAATCCATCATCTTCACCAACACCTCCATCACCTTCCCCCATCTATATGTAGCGGTCCACTCTCCCGCAACCCGATGTACCCTCTACTTGAACGTGGTGCTTTATGCTTCATATTATTATTCAATGATGTGTTGCCATCCTATGATGTCTGAGTAGATTTTTGTTGTCCTATTGGTAATTGGTGAATTGCTATGATTGGTTTAATTTGCTTGTGGTTATGTTGCTATCCTTTAGTGCCCATCATATGAGCATGCGTGCAGATCACACCATAGGGTTAGTTATATGTTGATAGGACTATGTATTGGAGGGAAAGGGTGACAACATCTTCAGCCTAGCATAGAAATTGATGCGTACAGGATTGAAGGCGGAGCAATATATCTTAATGCTATGGTTGGGTTTTACCTTAATGAATGTTAGTAGTTGTGGATGCTTGCTAATAGTTCCAATCATAAGTGCATAGAATCCAAGTAAGCGATGACATGCTAGCAGTGGCCTCTCCCACATAAAACTTGCTATCGGTCTGGTAACGTAGTCAATTTCTTAGGGACAATCCCACAACTCCTACCACCACTTTTCTACACTCGCTATACTAAATTTAATTGTTTATTTATCTAAATAGCCCCTAGTTTTTATTTGTGTGCTCTTTTTCATGTTGCAAACTTATCCATTACACCTACAAAGAACTTCTAGTTTCATACTTGTTCTAGGTAAAGCGAACATTAAGCGTGCGTAGAGTTGTATCCCTGGTCGATAGAACTTGAAGGGAATGCAAATCCTACCATTAGCTCCTCATTGGGTTCGACACTCTTATTTATCGAGAAAGGCTACAACTGATCCCCTATACTTGTGGGTTATCACACACCCTGGTAGGTTGTGCCCACCTCGGCCGCCTCCAGCACCGCCTCTTTACTCTAGAAATACCCAGAAAATCCAAAAAAACTAGGGGAGTCGACGAAACACAATTCTAGCCGCCCCAAGTTCTAGAACAACCAAATCCAATCTAGACACCATCACGGAGGGGTTCATCATCCTCACTAGTGCCTTTCCAATGATGTGTGAGTAATTTATTGTAGACCTATGGGTCCTTTGTTAGTAGCTAGATAGCTTCCGCTCTCTCTTTTGATTCTCAATACAATAGTCTCTTGGAGATCTATTTGATGTAACTCTTTTTGTGGTGTGTTTGTTGAGAACCGATGAACTTTGAGTTTATGATCAGATATGTTTATCCATGAAATTTATTGGAGTTTCTTTGATCTCTTATATGCATGATTACTTATAGCCTCGTATTTCTTCTTCGAATCTTTGGTTTAGTTAGGCCGGCTAGATCAATTTTTCTTGCCATGGGAAGAGGTGCTTTGTAATGGGTTCGATCGTGCGATGTTCTTTCCCAGTGACAGAAGGGGCAGCAAGACACGTATTGATCATTGCTATTAAGGATAATAAGATGGGGTCTATTCCTACATGAATAGATCTTGTCTACATCATGTCATCATTCTAATTGCATTACTCTATTTCTCCATGATCTTAATACACTAGATGCATGTTGGATAGTGGTTGATGTGTGGAGTAATAGTAGTAGATGCAGGCATGAGTCGATCTACTAATCTTGGACGTGATGCCTATACAATGATCATTGCCTGGATATCATCATATTTATTTGAAGTTCTATCAATTGCCCAATAGTAATTTGTTTACCCACCGTATGCTATTTTCTCGAGAGAAGCCACTAGTGAAATCTACGGGCCCCGGGTCTATTTTCTCATCATATATCTTCAAATCTATATTGATATTTTCCTTTTGATTTATTTGCATATTTTATTTTCAGATCTATATTATCAAAATCCCACGAATACCTTGCTGAATTTTATTTGCCTTTAATTTATTTGCATCTACCAATCTTTTACCCGAGAGGGATTGACAACCCCTCTTTTGTGTCGGGTTGCAAGTATTTGTTCTTTGTGTGTAGGTATTGTTTACATAGTGTTACTTGGTTCTCCTACTGGTTCGATAACCTTGGTTTCACAACTGAGGGAAATACCTAGTTTCGCTGTACTGCATCATCCTTTAATCCTCGGGGGAAAACGGATGTAGATACAATACATAAAGAAAGGATCGACATGAATTTTTGGCGCCATTGCCGGGGAGACATCATCAACATCTATCAGGTTCCTAATCACAAATGTCATCTCCTTGCAATTTACATTATTTGCCATTTTCATCTCCCCCAATTCACAAAAAATTGCCGTTTTATTCACCCTCTTTTTCATTCGCCTTTTTCTAGTCAAATCTCTTATTTGCTTGAACTTGTCACCATGAGTGACTTTGGCAGGGAAGAAACAGATGATGGCCTAACTCCTAAAATTGGACGATCTGGCAATCTAGATGCCAAAACTTTTGTTTTGGGGCAAGGGAACGTTATGGGAAAAGAACATATTCAAGATTTCTCAATTGTGTTGGAAATTTGACCCTTGATGATACTCCTATACTTAAAAGAACTAAATCTTATGTGGAAGCTATTTCAGCACTAGTTCTGGAACTTCAAAATAGATTTATTCGTACCCATCCTACCTTGCAAAGATTGTTTTATGAGCTACCATCTATAAAAGATTCTAAATCTAAAAAGATAGCTACCCAAGTTCTT
Organism: Triticum aestivum; assembly: GCF_018294505.1. Classification (NCBI taxonomy): domain Eukaryota; kingdom Viridiplantae; phylum Streptophyta; class Magnoliopsida; order Poales; family Poaceae; genus Triticum; species Triticum aestivum. Next base: position 47,534,222 of record NC_057795.1, read on the forward strand.
ATGAATGAATATGATTACATAGTACGGGAAGCTAGGGAAATCTTTGACTTTTATGGTATGAGCCGTGAAAAACTGGTAATAAATGAGATCCTTTATAATAGTGATTATATGTTGAGACATTTGCTTGGAAATAACTGATACGTCTCCAACGTATCTATAATTTTTGATTGTTCCATGCTATTATATTACCTGTTTTAGATGTTTATGGGCTTTATTTTACACATTTATATCATTGGAGTGCAAGCCAAGAAGTAGCCAAGGTGGCCACGAGATCCAGAGGACTTGGAGTGCAAGCCAAGAAGTAGCCAAGGTGGCCACGAGATAGGAGAGCGTGCCCACCTTCCTGGGCGCGCCCCCTGTCTCGTGGGCCCCTCGGGCGGCCACCGATGTACTTCTTCCTCCTATATAAGCCTACATACCCCGAAAACATCCAGGGAGCCATCAAAGAAATATTTCCACCACTGTAACCTTCTGTATCTGCGAGATCCCATCTTGGAGCCGTCGCTGGCGTTCTGCTGGAGGGGGATTCCACCATGGAGAGCTTCTACATCAACACCATAGCCCTTCCAATGAGTTGTGAGTAGTTTACCACAGACATTCAGGTGCATAGTTATTAGCAAGTTGGCTTCTTCCCTCTTTTTTGATCTCAATACAATGTTCTCCCCCTCTCTCGTGGAGATCTATTCGATGTAATCTCTTTTTGCGGTGTGTTTGTCGAGATCCGATGAATTGTGGGTTTATGATCAAGTTTATCTATGAATAATATTTGAATCTCCTCTGAATTCTTTTATGTATGATTGAGTTATCTTTGCAAGTCTCTTCGAATTATCGATTTTGTTTGGCCTACTAGATTGATCTTTCTTGCCATGGGAGAAGTACTTAGCTTTGGGTTCACTCTTGCGGTGTCCTTATCCAGTGACAGAAAGGATTGCAAGGCACGTATTGTATTGTTGCCATCACGGATAAAAAGATGGGGTTTATATCATATTGCTTGAGTTTATCCCTCTACATCATGTCATCTTTCTTGATGTGTTACTCTGTTCTTATGAACTTAATACTCTAGATGCATGCTGGATAGCGGTTGATGTGTGGAGTAATAGTAGTAGATGCAGGCAGCCGTCGGTCTACTTGTCACGGACGTGATGCCTATATACATGATCATGCCTAGATAATCTCATAATTATTAGCTTTTCTACCAATTGCTCGATAGTAATTTGTTCACCCACTGCAATACTTATGCTATCTTGAGAGAAGCCACTAGTGAAACCTATGGCCCCCGGGTCTATCTTTTATCATATAAGCTTTCGATCTACTTTTATTTGCATCTTTATTTTCTGCATCTATATTATAAAATACCAAAAATATATTTATCCTATCATATTATCTCTATTAGATCTCACTTTCGCAAGTGGCCATGAAGGGATCGACAATCCCTTTATCACGTTGGTTGCGAGTTCTTTGTTTGTTTGTGTAGGTTCGTGGGACTTGTGAGGATCCTCCAACCAGATTGATACCTTGGTTCTCAAAAACTGAGGGAAATACTTACGCTACTGTGCTGCATCACCCTTTCCTCTTCAAGGAAAACCAATGCAAGCTCAAGACGTAGCAAGAAGGATTTCTGGCACCGTTGCCGGGGAGGTCTTCGCTCAAGTAAAGACATACCAAGTACCCATCACAAACTCATCTCCCTTGCATTTACATTATTTTCCATTTGCCTCTCGTTTTCCTCTCCCGCACTTCACCCTCGTCGTTTTATTCGCCCTCTCTTTCCCAATCTCCTCTCTCTTTCGCTTGCCTTTTTCTATTTGCTCGTGTGTTAGATTGTTTACCTTGTCGTTATGGCTAGTCTTTCTATCCATGTTATTACTCCCGAACATGAAATTCTCAATTTTAAGCAAAGGGAGGGAGAAAATTTAAAATATGCTTGGCATAGAATTTGCAATGCTCAAAATAAATACACTAGGAAGCTTTCTACTTCCGTTCTTCTTCGCAATTTTTATGTAGGCATTACTCCTTGGAATAGATGTGTTCTTGATACCGTTGCCAGAGGGGATTTCTTGAATAGCCACACGTTTGAAGCTTATAATGCTACGTTAGAATATTTTAACTTTGGAACATGTTATGCAACGGCTTGAGATCATTGAAAATAAAATTGCCACTGTTGAGTTAATTGAAAATTTGGATAAAAATATTCATAGTCAAATTACCCAATACGGATCTAGGGTTAGAGTTACTTTGAAAAATCTTAAGGAGGAAGAACCTATAGTTAATGAAAAAATAGATCTAGATTCTGCAAGAATCGGTAAACTTGAGGATATCATTACTAACTTAGGTTCCGCATTTTCTTCCATGAAAAACACTCCAAAAACCCCTACCAAAACTGCCAAGTTTATATATGTTTCTAAAAATAAGGGTGAATCTTCTAATAAGGGAGACGCGGATCTCAAATCCATAAGTGTTCATCCCAATTGTCTCTCTATCGTTAAGGAACCTTCTGCTACAAACGAATTTCTTGAATTTTTGCCTAAAGGTTTTATCATTGCTAAAAATAAAGAAACCCCTAAAGATTATAAGTGATATATTGATGAATCAAGTGCCAAAGATGGCACTACTTAGATATATCTTCGCTTTTATGCCTAGCTAGGGGCGTTAAACTATAGCGCTAGTTGGGAGGCAACTCAATTTTCTTTGTGTTTTTTGTTGTTCCTGTTTAGTAATAAATTTTGCATCTAATTTCTTTTTAGATGTGTTTTCATGTTTTATTTAGTGTTTGTGCCAAGTAGAACCTATAGGATAACCTATGATATGAGTTGATTTGATTCTGCTGAAAAACAGAAACTTTGCGCTCACGAGAAAAAATTAAATAAATCACAGAAACGAGCTTTTGCATTGATTCTTTATTATGCTGTTCAATAAACAAATTTTTTAGGCCTTCCTATTTTGGTAGGATTTTTAAGGTTCAACAAGTTTGCGTTAGTTACAGGTTGCTACAGACTGTTCTGTTTTTGACAGATTCTGTTTTTCGTGTGTTGTTTGCTTATTTGATGCATCTATGGCTAGTATGTAAGGGTATGAACCATAGAGAACTTGGAATACAGTAGGTTTAACACCATTATAAGTAAAGAATGAGTTCATTACATTACCTTATGTGGTGGTTTTGTTTTCATTCGCTAACGGAGCTTATGAGATTTCCTGTTGAGTTTTGTGTTGTGAAGTTTTCAAGTTTTGGGTAAAGATTTGATGGACTATGGAATAAAGGGTGGAAAAAGCCTAAGCTTGGGGATGCCCAAGGCACCCCAAGATATTCAATAATAGCCAAAATCCTAAGCTTGGGGGCGCCCCCGGAAGGCATCACCTCTTTCGTCTTCGTTCATTGGTAACTTTACTTGGAGCTATATTTTTATTTGCCACATGATATGTGTTTTGCTTGGAGCATCGTGTATTATATTAGTCTTTGCTTTTTAGTTTACCAAAATAATCCTTGCTATAACACACCTCTTGGGAGAAGCCTACTTGATTGAAATTTAGTAGAATACTCTATGTGCTTCACTTATATATTTTCAGCTAGATAGTTGTTTCTCTAGTACTTCACTTATATCTTTTAGAGCACGGCGGTGGTTTAATTTTGAAGAAATTGTTGATCTCTCATGCTTCACTTATATTATTTTGAGAGTCGTTTAGAACAGCATGGTATTTTCTATGGTTATAAATTGGTCCTGGAATGATGAGCATCTAAGTTGGGTATAATAAAAACTATCATAGTTAGTGAATTGGATGCTATGATTAACTTGATACTTGATAATTGTTTTGAGATATGGAGGTAGTGATATTAAAGTCATGCTAGTTGGGTGATTATGAATTAAAGAATGTTTGTGTTGAAGTTAGCAAGTCCCATAGCATGCATGTATGGTTAAAGTTGTGTAACAAATTTGAAGCATGAAGTGTACCTGGCTTGTGCATCCTTATGAGTGGTGGTCGGGGACGAGCGATGGTCTTTTCCTAGAAATCTATCCCCCTAGGAGCATGTGCGTAGTGCTTGGTTTTTGATGACTTCTAAATTTATTCAATAAGTATATGAGTTCTTTTGACTAATGTTGAGTCCATGGATTATACGCACTTTTACCTTTCCATCATTGCTAGCCTCTTCGGTACCGTGCATTGCCCTTTCTCACCTTGAGAGTTCGTGCAAACTTCGCCGGTGCATCCAAACCCCATGATATGATAAGCTCTATCACACATAAACCTCCTAATATCTTCCTCAAAACAGCCACCATACCTACCTATTTATGGCATTTCCATAGCCATTCCGAGATATATTGCCATGCAACTTTCCACCGTTCCGTTCATCATCATCATGACATACATTAATTTTGTCCTATTGCCATTGCATGATCATGTAGTTGACATCGTATTTGTGGCAAAGCCACCATGCATAATTTTTATATACATGTCACTCTTGATTCATTGCACCATCCCGGTACACCGCCGGAGGCATTCATATAGAGTCATATCTTGTTCTAGTTTCGAGTTGTAATTCATGTGTTGTAATCAATAAAAGTGTGATGATCATCATTATTAGAGCATTGCCCAAAAAGAAAAAAAAAAGAAAGTCCAAAAGAAAAAAAAAGGCCAAATAAAAAAAAGAAGAAAAAAAAGAAAAAAAGAAAATAAATAAATAAAGGGGCAATGCTACTGTCTCTTTTTCCACACTTGTGCTTCAAAGTAGCACCATGTTCTTCATATAGTTTGTCTCATATAGTTTGTGCTTCAAAGTAGCACCATGTTTTCATGTAGAGAGTCTCATAAGTTGTCGCTTTCATATACTAGTGGGAATTTTTCATTATAGAACTTGGCTTGTATATTCCTACGATGGGCTTCCTCAAATGCCCTAGGTCTTCGTGAGCAAGCAAGTTGGATGCACACCCACTAGTTTTCTTTTGTTGAGCTTTCATTCATTTATAGCTCTAGTGAATCCATTGCATGGCAATCCCTACTCCTCATGTTGACATCAATTGATGCGAATTCCCATAGCCCGTTGATTATCCTCGTCAATGTGAGACTTTCTCTTTTTTTGTCTTCTCCACACAATCCCCAATCATTATTCTATTCCACCCATAGTGCTATATCCATGTCTCACGCTCATGTATTGCGTGAAGGTTGAAAAAGTTTGAGATTATTTAAGTACGAAACAATTGCTTGGCTTGTCATCAGGGGTATAGAAGTTGGGAACATCTTTGTGTGACAAAAATGAAGCATAGCCTAACTATATGATTTTGTAGGGATGAACTTTCTTTAGCCAGGTTATTTTGAGAAGACATGATTGCTTTTATTAGTATGATTGAAGTATTACTATTTCTTTTATCAATATGAACTTTTATTTTGAATCATTTGGATCTGAACATTCATGCCACAATAAAGAGAAATTACATTGAGAATTATGCTAGGTAGCATTCCACATCAAAAATTCTGTTTTTATCATTTACCTACTCGAGGACGAGCAGGAATTAAGCTTGGGGATGCTTGATACGTGTCCAACGTATCTATAATTTTTTATTGCTCCATGCTATTATATTACCTATTTTAGATGTTTATGGGCTTTATTTTACACATTGATATCATTTTTGGAACTTACCTACTAACCGGAGGTCCAGCCCGTATTGCTGTTTTTTTGCCTATTTCAATATTTCGAAGAAAAGGAATATCAAATGGAGTCCAAACGGAATGAAACCTTCGGGAGCGTGATTTTTGGAACAAACGTGATCCATAGGACTTGGAGTGCGAGCCAAGAAGCAGCCAATGCGGCCACGAGATAGGAGGGCGCGCCCACCCTTCCTAGGCGTGCCCCCCTGTCTCGTGGGCCCCTCGGGCGGCCACCGACGTACTTCTTCCTCCTATATAATCCTACATACCCCAAAAACATCCAGGGAGCCACCGAAGAAATATTTCCACCAGCATAACCTTCTGTATCCGCGAGATCCCATCTTGGACCCATCGCCGGTGTTCTGCCGGAGGGGGATTCCACCATGGAGGGCTTCTACATCAACACCATAGCCTTTCCGATGAGTTGAGAGTAGTTTACCACAGACCTTCGGTTCCATACTTATTAGCTAGTTGGCTTCTTCTCTCTTTTTGGATCTCAATACAATGTTCTCCCCCTCTCTTGTGGAGATCTATTCGATGTAATCTCTTTTTGCGGTGTGTTTGTCGAGATCCGATGAATTGTGGGTTTATGATCAAGTTTATCTATGAATAATATTTGAATCTCCTCTGAATTCTTTTATGTATGATTGAGTTATCTTTGCAAGTCTCTTCAAATTATCAATTTGGTTTGGCCTACTAGATTGATCTTTCTTGCCATGGGAGAAGTGCTTAGCTTTGGGTTTAATCTTGCGGTGTCCTTACCCAGTGACAGAAAGGGTTGCAAGGCACGTATTGTATTGTTGCCATTGAGGATAAAAATATGGGGTTTATATCATATTTCTTGAGTTTATCCCTCTACATCATGTCATCTTTCTTAATGTGTTACTCTGTTCTTATGAACTTAATACTCTAGATGCATGCTGGATAGCGGTCGATGTGTGGAGTAATAGTAGTAGATGCAGGCAGGAGTCGGTCTACTTGTCACGGACGTGATGCCTATATACATGATCATGCCTAGATAATCTCATAATTATTCGCGTTTCTATCAATTGCTCGATAGTAATTTGTTCACCCACCGTAATACTTATGCTATCTTGAGAGAAGCCACTAGTGAAACCTATGGCCCCCGGGTCTATCTTTTATCATATAAACTTTCAATCTACTTTTATTTGCATCTTTATTTTCTGCTCTATATTATAAAATACCAAAAATATATTTATCCTATCATATTATCTCTATCAGGTCTCACTTTCGCAAGTGGCCGTGATGGGATTGACAACCCCTTTATCGCGTTGGTTGCGAGTTCTTTGTTTGTTTGTGTAGGTTCGTGGGACTTGTGAGGAGCCTCCTACTGGATTGATACCTTGGTTCTCAAAAACTGAGGGAAATACTTACGCTACTGTGTTGCATCACCCTTTCCTCTTCAAGGAAAACCAACGCAGATAACCAAACGTAGCAATAACCAAACTTTTTATGAAAATCATAAAAAGGAAATTCCTGTTTTAGATATAATCCAACAAGTTTTCAATGATGTCAATCAACAATTTTCTTGGATTGTTGCCGAAAATGAAAGGGGGTATACAGATGGGCAACTTGATAATGCTAAATTACAATGGATAATGTGTTTCAAGTTATTTTTTGCAAAACCACCTAACAAGAACACATCTTCGGAGAACAAGAAGAAAGATGACAATACTTGCATCTATGCTTTATGAATAGCTAGGGGCATAAAACAATAGCGCTTGATGGGAGGCAACCCAATGAATAAAATTTTGTTTTTACTTTTTCTTTCTGTTCTTGAGGGTTTGCACAATTCTGCCTCTATTTTAATTAGTGTCTGTGCGAAGCTAAGCCTTTCGGATCATGTTTGATGATACTTGATTCGATCTTGTTGAAAAATAGAAACTTTTTTGCTCAGTAAAATAATTTTCATAAATCACAGAAATGTGCATTTGCTTTGATTTTTTTACACAAGATTTATATAGACATTTCTCACGTTGTCCAAATTTTTCACAAATTTTTGGAGATACAGAAGTATATGAAGTTTTCAGATTGCTACAGACTGTTCTATTTTTGGTAGATTCTGTTTTCTTTGCGTTGTGTGCTATTTTGATGAATCTATGGACTTTATCGGGGGGTATAAGCAATAGAAAATTTGGAATACAGTAGATATATTGCAAAAATAAAATATGAATGGGTTTGCAACAATAATTAGAGTGGTGATTTGCTTTGTTGTACTAACAGATCTCTAGAAGGTTTTGTTAAGTTTTGTGTGATTGAAGTTTTCAAGTTTTGGGTGAGATCATGATGGATGAAGGAATAAGGAGAAGCAAGAGCCTAAGCTTGGGGATTCCCCATGGCACCCCAATATAATATTCAAGGATGAACAAGCAACTAAGCTAGGGGATGCCCGAGTGGCATCCCCTCTTTCTTCTAACGACCGTCGGTATTTTACTTGGAGCTATATTTTTATTCGTCACATATCATGAGTTTTACTTGGAGCGTCTTGTATTATATGAGTCTTTTCTTGTTTTGATTTTTATTTTGTGTCAAGTATCCTTGCTGAATACACCTATTTGAGAGAGCCATAATTATTCTATGATTTGTTAGAATTTCTCTTTATGCTTCACTTAATTTTTTTGAGTTATGGAATCACTCTGGTACTTCACTTATATCTTTTTTACCACGGTGTGCTTTGATAATTTTGAAGAAATGCTCTCATGCTTCACTTAGATCTATTTGAGAGTTAGTATTTTTGAAGAAATTCTTTCATGCTTCACTTAAATTATTTTGAGAGATGGAAATATTTATGCTTATGTTCTTCACTTAAATTTGTTTGATCCTGTCAAAAAGCAATTGCAACATATGTAGTCCCAAAGTGATAGATATTCAAGAGGGATATAATAAAAAATTTCATGAAGATCATTGGACAAAATAGACTTGATTATTTTTAATAGTTTTGATATCTGATGATAGTGATATATGAGTCATGTTGATGAGTAATTATGATTTAGTAAGAAAATTGGTGTTAAGGTTTGTGATTCCCTATACAAGCACGAAAGTCAATAGTTATCCAATGAAATTACATCCTACTTGTGGTTCATTATTTGGTGTTAGTTACGCTTAATGCTCGCTTATGTGACTTTTTGTTTCTTGGTTGGACTTCTCAATCTTTTTGCTAGGCTCCACTTGTACTAAGTAGAATTACTACTTGTGCATCCAAAATCCTTAAACCCAGCTTTGCCACTTGAGTCCACCTTACCTACCTATGTGCGGTATTCCCATGCCATTCTAAGAAAATTTGGATGTGTCATCTCTAAATTTTCAAAATAATTTCCTTTTTGTGTGCTCGTACCGCTCATGAAGCGGCAGGGGTGGCCAATATTTTCCATGCTAGATGTGTTATTCTCAAGATAAGTGTTTATTCACTTGTCATTGCACGAGAGTACGGCAACGGTATTAGGGATGCCCAGTCCCGAAATGAAAAATGAATTTACTTTATGTTGTCAAATAATAAATTCCTTGGAAAGTGTTGTTATGGAGGGCACCCGTGGATACGGCTAGCCATGGATTGTGAAAGAATGGTGGAAAAGGAATAAACTTTATTTTCTGTTTGGGAACTGCCTATGATATATCTAGCATGGAAAGTGTTGGGAATTACTCGGTCGTTTCTGTTGACGGGAAAAGTATGCCTCTCAAAAAAAATTATCTCTCATTTTTTCGCCTTCAGCCCTGGCACCTCAACAAATCCCTACTTCCCTCTATGAAGGGCCTTTCTATTTACTTTATGCAATTTTTATTTTTATTGAGTCTCCATCTTCTCTTATAAAGAACCAACTAAGGGTCACTATGATCGTACTTAAGCATTGGATGTAGTTAATATTGGAGTGTGTTTCATGAATGGATCAATGATAGAGCATGATGGGCTAGGATAACTTGCTTTAGTGTTGATATTTTGAAAGACATGGTTGCTTGTTGATATGCTTGAGTATTGAAATCTTCATGTCAAAAACTAGACTATTGCCTTGAACCATATAAAAGTCCATATGTCCATGCTACAAAAGAAAAGAATGTGATGAACATGATAGGCAGCATTCCACATCAAAAATTATGTTTTTATAATTTACCTACTCGAGGACAGGTAGGAGTTAAGCTTGGGGATGCTGATACGTCTCCAACGTATCTATATTTTCTGATTGTTCCATGTTGTTATATTATCATTCTTATATTTTTTACAATCATTTTATAGCAACTTTATATCATTTTTTGAGAATAACCTATTGACATAGTGCCTACTGCCAGTTGCTGTTTTTTTTGCTTCTTTTTTACTTTGCAGAATATCAGTACCAAACGGAGTCCAAATGCAGCAAAACTTTTGGAGAATTTTTCTGGACTAGAAGGCACCTATTGGGCCAAAGAAGTACCAGAGGGGGGCTCCGAGGGGAGCACAACCCACCTAGGTCCGTCTGAGGGCCCAGGCGCGTCCTGGTGGATTGTGCCCACCTCGAGCACCTCCCGCACTGCTTCTTTGCTCTATAAATACCCTAAAAATCCAAAAACCCTAGGGGAGTCGATGAAACACAATTCCAGCTGCCACAAGTTCCAGAATAACCAGATCCAATCTAGACACCATCACGGAGGGGTTCATCATCCTTATTGGTGCCTCTCCGATGATGCGTGAGTAGTTTATTATAGACCTACGGGTCTGTAGTTAGTAGCTAGATGGCTTCCTCTCCCTCTTTTGATTCTCAATACAATGGTCTCTTAGAGATCTATTTGATGTAACTATTTTTGTGGTGTGTTTGTTGGGATCCGATGAACTTTGCGTTTATGATCAGATCTTTTTATCCATGAAAGTTATTTGAGTTTCTTTGATCTCTTATATGCATGATTACTTATAGTCTCGTATTTCTTCTTCGAATCTTTGGTTTAGTTAGGCCGATTAAATCAATTTTTCTTACCATGGGAAGAGGTGCTTTGTAATTTGTTCGATCATGCGATGTTCTTTCCCAGTGACAGAAGGGGCAACAAGACACGTATTGATCGTTGGTATTAAGGATAACAAGATGGGGTCTATTCCTACATGAATAGATCTTCTCTACATCATGTCATCATTCTTATTGCATTACTCTGTTTCTCCATGAACTTAATTTACTAGATGCATGCTGGATAGCGGTCAATGTGTTGGGTAACAGTAGTAGATGCAGGCAAGAGTCGGTCTACTAATCTTGGACGCGATGCCTATATTATGATCGTTGCCTGGATATCATCATAATTATTTGTAGTTCTATCAATTGCCCAACAACAATTTGTTTACCCACCGTATACTATTTTTCGAGAGAAGCCACTAGTGATATCTATATTACTATGTGCCTTTTTATTTATTTGCATCTTTTATTTTCAGATCTATATTATCAAAAACCCAAGAATACCTTGTTGAATTTTATTTGCCTTTATTTTATTTGCATCTACCAATCTATCACTTCACCAATCTTTTACCGAGAGGGGTTGACAACCCCTCTTTTGTGTCGGGTTGCAAGTATTTGTTCTTTGTGTGCGGGTACTGTTTACATAGTGTTGCTTGGTTCTCCTGTTGGTTCGATAACCTTGGTTTCACAACTTTGGGAAATACCTACCTTCATTGTACTGCATCATCCCTTAATCCTCGGGGGGAAAACTAACGCAGATAAATACATAAAGAAAGGATCATGGCGCGGCAAGCACATTCTGAAGGGGTCAAAACCGTAGTAAATAGGCGCTGGTGCGGTTGAGAGGGAGGGGTGGAAACCGTGGTAAACTCGTCTCCGTAGTTGAGTGGGAGTGGCCAAAGCAATGTACAATCGTCTTTGTAGTGGAGCTGGGAGGGGCAAGCATAAGGGATAAAGACGGGGGTAACATGTCGGATGCGAACATACCAGCACTAAAGCACCGGATCCCATGAAAACTCTGAAGTTAAGCGTGCTTGGGCGAGAGTAGTACTAGGATGGGTGACCTCCTAGGAAGTCCTCGTGTTGCATTCCCTTTTTAAAAATTTTTTGCGCCGCTTGCAAAACAAAACGCACGTGTGCGGCATATATTTACCATGTTTTATTATTTTGCACGATTGCGGTAAGTTATAGCTGGGTGCTCACTATTCAAGCGTCTAGCGGCGGCGTTGTGGCGCGGCAAGCGTGTTCTGAAAGGTGTCGAAACCGTGGTAAATAGGCGTTGGTGTGGTTGAGAGGGAGGGGTGGAAACCGTGATAAACTCGTCTCCGTAGTTGAGAGGGAGTGGCCAAAGCAATGTACAATCATCTTTGTAGTGGAGCTGGGAGGGGAAAGCATAAGGGACGAAGACGGGGGAATCATGTCAGATGCGATCATACCAGCACTAAAGCACCGGATCCCATTAGAACTCCGAAGTTAAGCGTGCTTGGGCAAGAGTAGTACTAGGATGGGTGACCTCCTGGGAAGTCCTCGTGTTGCATTCATTTTCAATTTTTTTGCGTCACTTGCAAAACAAAACGCATGTTTGCGGCATATATTTACCAAGTTTTATTATTTTCCATGATTGCGGTAAGTTTTAGCTAGGTGCTCATTATTCATGCCTCTAGCGGCGGCGTTGTGGCGCGGCAAGTCCGTTCTGAAAGGGGTCGAAACCGTGGTAACTATGCGCTGGTGCGGTTGTGAGGAAGGGATGGAAACCGTGATAAACTCATCTCCGTAGTTGAGTGGGAGCGGCCAAAGCAATGTACAATCGTCTTTATAGTGGAGCTGGGAGGGGCAAGCAAAAGGGACGAAGACAGGGGTAACATGTCAGATGCAATCATACCAACACTAAAGCACTGGATCCCATCAGAACTCTGAAGTTAAGCGTGATTGGGCGAGAGTAGTAAGTCCTCGTGTTGCATTCCCTTTTTTATTGCGACGCTTGCAAAAGAAAATGCACGTGTGCTGCATATATTTACCACGTTTTATTATTTTCCATGATTGCGGTAAGTTTTAGCTGGGTGCTCATTATTCACGCGTCTAGTGGCGGCGTTGTGGCGCGGCAAGTGCGTTATGAAAGGGGTCGAAACCGTGGTAAATAGGCACTGGTGCGATTGAGAGGGGGGATGGAAACCGTGGTAAACTCGTCTCCGTAGTTGAGCAGGAGCGGCCAAAGCAATGTACAATCGTCTTGGAGCTGGAAGGAGCAAGTATAAGGGAAGAAGACGGGAGTAACATGTCAGATGTGATCATACCAGCACTAAAGCACCAGATTCCATTAGAACTCTGAAGTTAAGTTTTCTTGGGCGAGAGTAGTATTAGGATGGGTGACCTCCTGGGAGGTCCTCATGTTGTTGCATTTTCTTTTTATTTATTTTTTGCGCCGCGTGCAAAACAAAGCGCACGTGCGCGGCATATATTTACCACATTTCATTATTTTCCATGTCTATGGTAAGTTTTAGCTTGCTGCTCATTATTCACGCGTCTAGCGGCGGTGTTGTGGCACGGCAAGCGCATTATGAAAGGTGTCAAAACCATGGTAAATAGGCGTTGGTGCAGCTGAGATGGAGGGGCGGAAACCGTGGTAAACTCGTTGAGTGGGAGCGGCCAAAGCAATGTACAATCATGTTTGTAGTGGAGCTAGGAGGAGCAAGCATAAGGGAACAAGATGGGGTAACATGTCGGATATTATCATATCAGCACTAAAGCACCAGAAGTTAAGCGTGCTTGGGCGAGAGTAGTATTAGGATGGGTGACCTCCTGGGAAGTCCTCGTGTTGCATTCCCTTTTTTTGTGCTGCATGCAAAACAAAACACATGTGTGCGGCACATATTTACCATGTTTTATTATTTTTCACGTTTGCGGTAAGTTTTAGCTCACTCATTATTCATGCGTCTAGCAGCGACGTTGTGGCGCGGCAAGCGCATTCTGAAAGGGGTCGAAACAATGGTAAATAGGCGCTGGTGCGGTTGAGAGAGAGGGGTGGAAACCGTGGTAAACTCATCTCCATAGCTGAGCGGGAGCACCCAAAGCAATGTACAATCGTCTTTGTAGAAGAGGTGGGAGGGCAAGTATAAGGGACGAAGACGGGGGTAACATGTCGGATGCGATCATACCAATAAAGTACCGGATCCCATCAGAACTCTGAAGTTAAGTGTGCTTGGGGGAGAGTAGTACTAGGATGGATGACCTCCTGGGAAGTCCTTGTGTTGCATTTCCTTTCTAAAATTTTTTCATGCCTCATGATAAACAAGATGCACGTGAGTGACATATATTTACCCTATTTTCTTATTTTCCATGTTTGCGATACATTTTGACTCGTTGTTATTATCCATGCATCTAACAGCGGCGTTGTGGCGCAACAAGCATGTTCTGAAAAATGTTGAAACTGTGGTAAATAGGCGCTTCTACGGTTGAGAGGGATGGGTGAAAACCATGGTGACCATAAGGGACAAATATAACGATACCATGTGGTATGCCATCATGCGTATTAGCACTAAAGTACCGGATCGTCTTAGTACTTCAAAGGTATGCTTGATGTGATGAGAGTAGTACCCGAATGGGTGTTTGCTAAAACAACTTGCTATTCTACTAGTAGAAAACAAGCCATTTGTCCTGGTTCCGGAGGCCCATTAGCCCCGGTTCAGGAACCAGGACTAAATGGTCGATAATAAAGCCCAAAACCTTTAGTCCTAGTTCGCTTATGAACTGGGACAAAAAGGGCTCCATGTGGCCGCTGCGGGGCGCCCAGGCAGGAGGATCTTTAGTCCCGGTTGGTAATACCAACCGGGACCAAAAGGCATGATCCACGCATCAGCATATGGCAGGAGCTGGTGTTTTTATTTTTTTAAGGGGGGGTTAGGGGGTTTTGGAGGGTTAATTTAGGGGTTTCATATATTGTGTTAGCTAGCTAATAGAGAGAAGTGACCTCTCTTTATCTTCATGCTTGGTCGATGCTAGCTACTTATACATATAGAGAGAACTCGACACGCTAGCTAGTAAGAAAATGAAGGAACCATTAAGTACACAAGATCATCATGAACATATACAAAGGGAAGTGACCTCTCTTTCTCCGAGAGATTGGTCGAACAACAAGTTTTCGTATATCTATCCGACACTACTAGCTACATATATACAATATAAGATCTCTTACAAACCCTAACATCTAAGGTCTATTTGAACTTCCACATGGTATTCTCCGGCTTATTTATGACATGGTCAATAAAGAATCCCGCCAATTCCTCTCAAATAGCTCGTATGCGATCATGTCATAGGAGTTCATCCCGCATCTGCCACATCTAATTTAAAGAAATGGGTCAATACATGTATATATATGAATGAAACTCAACACAAATGATGGTAATAAAATAAAAACTATGAATTCTTTTGTTTACGTAAATCATATTGTTTTTCAGAGTAGCCCCGCTTAGAGGTCGTCGAGTTGTAGATGAACTCGCAAACGTAGTGTCCACACAAATCATTCCCGGCTTCCCGCGACAAGCACTTTACGAGAAATAGAGTTCAATCAAACTAATAATCAAGCATGCTAAATGGTATTGATGAAACTAGCTAGAATCAATGAAAGATGCGCAGAACTATCTAGTAGTACTTAATTTTGGGTGTTTAAATTGCAGCTCTGTCGGCAGTCCCGGCGTAATTACGGTGAACTCTTGCCAAACCTTGCCAGACAAAGAGAATAATTACTTGATGTTAGTAAATGAACAAAGTTGCCAATATGGTGTGATAATGATCGATTGAACTTACTTCTGGAGCATATCAGTCATGTTCGCATACTCCTAGGGATCTTTTCTTCTTGAGTCTAAGACAGTTACTATTCCAGCTTCAAGCTTAATCTCTAGCAAAATAAAGTGGAATCTGCGCATGCATGCATAACTCATCAATTACATTACTATAATTAACCTCGAATAAGGGAAACCGAATATGCACAAGACAGTAACACTCACTTAATGTTGTAAGGAGAGAGTATTTTATCTTTTTTTTATTTTTCAGCAATGATTGTAGCAAGTCACTACTAGGGGAAAGCCTAGCAGCAGCGCGGGTTTTGGGCCTATTAGTAGCGCAGGGGCCGGCGCTACTAGTAAGGCGCTACAGCTAATGTATAGCAGTAGCGCGGGTGCCACCCGTGCTACTACTACGTCCGTTAGTAGTAGCAAAAATGAAAAGGCGATCCA
>NC_057795.1:47550348-47579846 GCF_018294505.1 Triticum aestivum
GTCCCCGAGGGGCACGGTTGAGACCGATTAGTAGTAGCGAGGGGTAAAAACTTAGTAGTAGCGCGGGTTTATAACCATCACTACTACTATGGCATGGTCCAGGGGCACGGTAGAGACCACTTAGTAGTAGCGAGGGTTAAAAACCAACGCTATTGCTATCAACTTAGTAGTAGCGAGGGTTAAAAACCCGCGCTACTACTATGGCATGTCCCGGGGGCATGTAGAGACCGCTTAGTAGTAGCGAGGGTTAAAAACCCGCGCTACTGCTATCAACTTAGTAGTAGCGAGGTTTAAAAGCCTGCGCTACTAGTAAGTAGCAGTAGCGAGGGTTTTTAACCCTCGCTACTAGTAAGCGTCTGTGTATAAGCTTTTCCCTAGTAGTGAGTTGTCCTTGGTTTCTGCGACATTGTGTTTGACTCTCCATTGATGTATGATATTTTGGTTAATGAACCTAATGTTGTAGATATCTGCTTTTCTACATTCGACGATCTTCAACCTGCATAATATAGTGAGGATAATTATATATACATGCAATGAAAGAGCTGAGCTATATATAGAGACTTAATTATTACAGAAGTAGTAACAATAGCAAGTCATGGGTGTGTTGTCGAGGGCCTTTTGATTGTATAACTGGAATAACTCGTCAAATTCAACATTAAAATATCCATTCCAACGAGGTCGTGCTCCTCTTTAATTCGCATCGTCAAAGTATGCTACCATACATGGAGTCTTCGCATCATCATTGTTAGAGGAGGCTGATCAGGTTTGACGAGAGGCTGCCCGTACTGGAATCTGAATTTGTCCACCTCCATTGTTTCAAACTCTATATCATTGGTCAGGTAATCAGCAGGATTGGTACCGGGCACCATCCCCGGATGATTAGTGACGATATCGCTAGACACCTTGAGCGGGGGGGCATGTTTGCTTTGCCTGTTTGCCGAGCCGGGGAATTTTTTCCCACTTCTTCGTTCTACTAACCTTGCATCACTGCAAGCACTTCCCGACAGCTCCGCTTCCTTATATGCCTTTTTAATAGTGCGCACATAGTTGGAATCTGGCGGAGGCAGTGGTGGTCGCTTCAGGGTATCGATAGTCTACTTCAATTTCACCAGATCTATCGTTTCCTTCGGAGGTGGAGGTTTCCGTGCAAAAAAGCCCCTCACTTGGGCACGACTGATTTCCTCATTTTCCTTGTCGATCCTCTCATATGGTAACTTTTCGAGAGCCTTGAGAGATGGACCGTATTTTAATTCCTTCCCTCCTCTGCTTGTACTGCTAGCCGCCGGAGCGGTGGCCTCTCTCTTCCGTCATTGCTGACGCGGCAGAGTCCACTGACACGCCAGAGGAGGTGGAGTGCTCCGACGCACAGGAGGAGGCAGAGGAGGAGCCGTAGTGCCCTCATGCATCGGAGGAGGCGAAGTGCTCGTCGTAGGAGGCAAAGAAGGAGTTGGAGTGCCGTCGCGCACCGGAGGAGGCGGATGAGGAGGCGGAGTGCCCTGATCACTCGCCGGAGGAGGAGGTGGAGGAGGCGGCGGAGTGCCCTGACTTGCCAGAGGAGGAGGAGGAGGCAGAGGCCGAGGGAGTCCTGGATAAGGGGGTATCCGGACAGCCGGACTATATACTTTGGCCAGACTGTTGGACTATGAAGATATAAGATTGAAGACTTCGTCCCGTGTCCGGATAGGACTCTCCTTGGCGTGGAAGGCAAGCTTGGCGATTCGGATGTAGATCTCTGTCACGCCCAATATGCGACCTATCCAAAAGGAACTCGAAGGTCCCACCAAGGATAGACCCGCATATTGAAACGCTTTTGCAAGGTGGATATCATTACATCAACATTACATAATAGGTAGGGATACATACATAAGGCATACAATGCCACACGAATACAACATCATCATACATAAGATCAACATCCGACTACGGATGAAACACAAATAGAAACTCAAACGACATCCACCCTGCTAGCCCAGGCTGCCGACCTGGAACCTATCCCTGATCGAAGAAGAAGCAGAAGAAGAACTCCAAAACAAGCAAACATCGCTCTCGCATCATGATCATCCCGTAACCTGTACCTGCAACTATTGTTGTAGTAATCTGTGAGCCACGAGGACTCAGCAATCCCATTACCATGGGTATCAACACTAGCAAAGCTTAATGGGAAAGGAAGGGGTAAAGTGGTGAGGTTGCAGCAGCGACTAAGCATATATGGTGGCTAACATATGCAAATAAGAGCGAGAAGAGAGCAAGCGGAACGGTCGTGAAACTAGCAATGATCAAGAAGTGATCCTGAACTCCTACTTACGTCAAACATAACCCAAAAACCGTGTTCACTTCCTGGACTCCGCCGAGAAGAGACCATCACGGCTACACACGCGGTTGATGCATTTTAATTCGGATCTGGTGTCAAGTTATCTACAACCGGACATTAACAAATTCCCATCTGCCCATAATCGTGGGCACGGCTTTCAAAAGTTTATACCCTGCAGGGGTGTCCCAACTTAGCCCATGATAAGCTCTCGCGATCAACGAAGGATATACCTTCTCCCAGGAAGACCCGATCAGACTCGGAATCCCGGTTTACAAGACATTTTGACAATGGTAAAACAAGACCAGCAAAGCCGCCCGATGTGCTGACAAATCCCGATAGGAGCTGCACATATCTCGTTCTCAGGGCAACACCGGATGAGACTAGCTACGAGTAAAACCAACCCTCAAGTTGCCCCGAGGTGGCCCCGCAGGCAGCTCAGTTCGGACCAACACTCGAAGGAGCACTGGCCCGGGGGGCTAAAATAAAGATGACCCTCGGGCTTCGGAAACCCAAGGGAAAAAGGCCTAGGTGAGGCAAATGGTAAAACCAATGTTGGGCCTTGCTGGAGGAGTTTTATTCAAAGCGAACTGTCAAGGGGGTCCCATAAATCACCCAACCGCGTAAGGAACGCAAAATCCGGGAACATAACACCGGTATGATGTAAACTAGGGCGGCAAGAGTGGAACAAAACACCAGGCATAAGGCCGAGTCTTCCACCCTTTACCAAGTATATAGATGCATTAATTAAGTAAGAGATATTGTGATATCCCAACATAATCTTTTCCACCATGGAGCAATCTTCAACTTCACCTGCAACTAACAATGCTATAAGAGGGGCTGAGCAAAAGTGGTAACATAGCCAAGCAACGGTTTGCTAGGAAGGGTGACAAAGGTTAGAGGTTCATGGCAATTTGGGAGGCTTGAAGAGCAAATGATAGGTAGCGCAGCATAGCAATAGAACGAAGCAACTAGCATGGCAATGATAGTAGTGAGATCCAGGGTAGCGGTCATCTTGCCTGAAATCCCGCAAAGAAGAAGAACGAGACCATGAAGAAGACGAACGAGAGTAGTCGAACGAAATCCTCACAATCGCAACATTACCGGAACTAAGAAGCAACACCAGAAAGAAACAAACAACATGGTAAACACATAAGCATAATCATGGCATGATGCACAATCAAGTATGATCCATGTCCGGTTTAATGAGGCATGGCATGGCAAAGTGCAACAAACAATACTACAAGTTAAGTGGAGCTCAATATGCAACGAGTTGCATATTGACAAAACACCACATGCAATTATTTAGTTTGATCTCGTTATAAGCTACTAAACAATATTAAATGTTGTTAAACATGGAAAGAGGTGAGGCATAAGTAAACTAACTAACTAGGCAAGTTTAAATGGGGCCGAAACAACAAACAACAATTCCGGAAAATCCCCATATGCATATTTTAGATTCGGTACTGTTCTGCCCTAAACACAATTTTATTGTTGTTCAACAGGAAAATAAAGTGCACCATGTTAAACTAGGCATTTTTCCACCCCATTTACATATAAAGTTTATTAAAATTGGAGCTACGGTTATTTAGTGATGAAATAAATCATTTTAACATGGCATTTAAGCAAATTTAAACAAACATCATTTTAAACATTTTAAACATGGATGAAAGTGGAAAATTATTAATCTACACAAAATTCTAAGCATTTTACATATATAAATCATTTTAATCCGATGCACGGTTTGAGAGATATAAATGCATGAACATGAGGGTCTTTTCCGCAAAACTGATAAATCCTGGGATAATGCTAAATTCGCAGGACCAGAAAAAAAAACATATCGGGCCGAAACAGGACATGGGTGCGGGGTGGTTTCTCACCATGGGCCATGGCCCAGTTGGAAGCAGAGGAGGCCGGCGGATCTGGCGAAGAGGAGCTGGGCCTTGGCGAGCGGCTGGAGGTCGACCCGCTCGGGCGAGTTGATGATGCGGTCAACGAGCGCACGGTTACCTGGCCTCGCTCGACGCAGAGGCAGAAGTCAGAGGAGGCAAGACGCGGGACTTGTAGCGGCGGGGCAGGGAAACGGCGGCCAGGAACAGACGGGGACAGGCGGATCCGGCGAGGTACTAGAGGCGCTCGAGCAGAGGTGGGGAAGGCCATGGCACTGGAGCCTTGTCGGTTCTCGCGCACGATGCACAGGCAGGAGGCGGCAGCGCTACAAGGAGAACAGCGAGAGGGAATGAGATGTGAGTGGAGGAGGAGACCGAAGGAAGGGGAAGGGCGCGCTGACCTGCGGAGCTCCAACTCCGGCGCGAGGTGCGACCTGTCGGGGTCCTGGACGGCAGCGCCTGGGTGGTGGTGGAGGACGGGACGGCTCGGGAAGGAGGCATCTGCGGGGCTACGGGGAAGCTGGAGGGCGGCGGGGTCCTTGGTTCAGGCGCGAGCGGGCGATGACGAGCGGGGCTCGAGGCTGATGGAGAGGACGACGGCTTGGCGGCGGCGAACTTGCCGGCATCGGGGACGAGGTGCTCCGGGACAACGCAGGTCGCGGGCGCAGCAGATGGAGCTCGGCTCATGGTTGCTGGTCGGGAGGTGCAAAGCAGAGGAGGGGCACGGCTGCGGTCCGGTCGCCTGCTCCGGCGAGGAGCTGCAGACGCGGGCGACGGGGTCGTTCTCGAGGAGGCACGAGAGGAGGTGGATGGGTTTGATCGGTGGGAATCAAGGAGGAACAGGGGAGGCACTGGATCGAGTGAGGTGGAGGCCGAGGGGATCTGGAGGCTGAAATCGAGGAGGGGAGGATGGATCCCGAGGGGGATTTGGTGAGTGGGTGGCGGTGGCTGATCTGGTTGGGTGGAGATGGATCGGGATGGATCCCGAGGTTCTAGGGTTTGCAAAATAGACTAGGGGTGGACTATATATATGGAAAGGAGGGAAGTTTAGATCTTTCGATCGAAATCCGATGGACAACAATAAATATGCTAGGGAGTCCCAAATAAGAAAACGGAGATGTTTTAGGGACATTTGGGGACGATCTGAATTCAACAGTAACGACAGAACGGGTCAGGTTCGGGGGAGTTATGGACGCGCGCGCGAGGGGGCTGCGAGCTGGCAAGAGAGGTTAGGTGGGCACGGTCAAGAGGGAAGCAAAAACCCGACTGGTCTCGGAACGGTCTATGAAAGCAAGGGGGGACGCGGCAACTAAGAATGGGTGCAAGCTTTATGAAAACAATGACGGCAACGAGTGCCGATGCAATGCAAATGATGACATGAGATGAAATGCAAGACATGAACAAAATGCAAAACAAACGACAACAATCCAACCATGAAGGAAATATCAAATCACATAGCCGGAAATGGCAAGAGTCGGAGTTACGAATATGGAAAGTTGTATCCGGGGCATTACAATCTCCTTCTCTGTAGCCGACTTTGTGTAACCCTAGCCTCCTCCGGTATCTATATAAACCGGAGGGTTTAGTCTGTAGGACACAACAACAATAACAACAATCATACCATAGGCTAGCTTCTAGGGTTTAACCTCTCTGCTCTCGTGGTAGATCAACTCTTGTAATACTCATATCATCAAGATTAATCAAGCAGGAAGTAAGGTATTACCTCCATCGAGAGGGCCCGAACCTGGGTAAAAGATCGTGTCCCCAGTCTCCTGTTACCATTAGCCTTAGACACACAGTTCGGAACCCCCTACCCGAGATCCGCCAGTTTTGACACCGAAATTGGTGCTTTCATTGAGAGTTCCTCTGTGTCGTCGCTGTAAGGCTCAATGGCTCCTCCAACCTTCAACAACACCGTCCTGGGTGAGACTTTTCTCCCCAGACAGATCTTCGTGTTCGGTGGGTTCGCACTGCGGGCCAACTCGCTTGGCCATCTGGAGCAGATCGATAGCTACGCCCCGGGCCATCAGGTCAGGTTTCGAAACCTAAACTACACTGCCGACATCCGCGGAGACTTGATCTTCAACGGATTTGGGCCCATGTCAGGAGCGCCGAACGATCACGACGTCCATGACCTAGATCTGTCGTCGGACAATATTCGGAACATCGCGCCTGCTACAGCTCTGGACTTCATTCCAGAGCAGATCGTGCCTTTCGAGGACGGCTGGATTGACCCCGCCCCGGAGGCCGCACACTCATCGGCGTTGGAGCCGAACACAGACTCCGCTCCTAAGGAGATCTGTGTCTTCGGACCCCCGGACTTGTCTTCGGTCGTGGGTTCCGGACCACGTGCATCCATGCCCATCGAACCTGATTGGGCACCAATCATGGAGTTGACCGCAGTGGATATCTTCCAGCACTCCCCCTTTCGCGATGTGCTAAATTCATTAAGATCTCTCTCTCTCTGTCACGAGATTCCTGGCCGAACTATGTTCAACTCGAGTGGGAAGCAGGCAATGAAGAAATTCCTCACCCACCCACCACCCACTTCATAGTCACGGTCGATGATTTGACCAACGTACTTAACTTCGACTCCGAAGACATCAACGGTATAGACGACGATGCAGGAGTAGAACAAGAACCACCGCCCATAGGGCGCTGGACTGCCACCTCTTCATATGATATATATATGGTTGATACTCCCAAGGAAGACAATGGCGATGAGGCAACAGGAGATAACCCCTCAGGGATGAAATCAAAGCATGGGCGTCATCGGCGCCGCTCCAAGCCCCGCCACAGCAATACCAGCACTAGAGAAGAAAATAATCCAGATGTTGCTGAAGAAGGATACAATCCAGATCAACCTACCTTCGAGCAGGCCGAACAAGAACACGGGCAGGTCAGCCCAGATGAACAGGCGACGGACGGATACTTAGAGGACGATAACTATATGCCTCCCTCCGAAGATGAGGTGAGCCTCGGTGACGACGAATTCGGCGTACCGGAGGATCCCATAGAGCAGGATCGCTTCAAGCGCCGGTTTATAGCTATTGCAAGAAGCCTGAAAAAGAAGCAACAACAGCTCCAAGCTGATCAAGATCTGCTCGCAGACAGATGGACCAAAGTCCTGGCGGCCGAGGAATACAGACTTGAGCGCCCCATCAGGGGATACCCAAAACACAAATCGCTAGAAGAAGAGCCTGAACTACCAGCACAAGATGAGGCTGATTGGCCACCTCGTGGCCGGGATAAAACAACGTACCAGCCCGCACCCCCATGCCGGTTCACTACGGCACAGGGCAATACACAGGACCTTCGAGAAACATTGGAAAACAACGCAGGACAACCAAGATCAATCTACGGATCATAAGGGCGCGCCACAACACAGGACGATGATCGTCATACCGGATACACTAATAATAAATCTGACCGGGCCGAACATGACCGGCCAGACCTAGCTGGACTGCGTCGTGACATAGACCGGCATAGAGGCGCCACACACCCCCTCTGCTTCACTGATGAAGTAATGGAACATGAATTCCCAGAAGGGTTTAAACCTGTCAACATCGATTCATACAATGGCACAACAGACCCTGCGGTGTGGATCAAAGATTTCCTTCTCCACATTCACATGGCTCGCGGTGATGACCTACATGCCATCAAGTATCTCCCACTCAAGCTTAAAGGGCCAGCCAGACATTGGTTGAATAGCCTGCCAACAAACTCCATTGGCAGTTGGGAAAATCTTGAGGACACATTCCTCGATAACTTCCAGGGCACCTACGTGCGACCACCGGATGCTGATGACTTAAGTCACATTACCCAACAGCCCGGAGAGTCAGCCAGGAAATTCTGGACTCAGTTCCTAACTAAAAATAACCAAATTGTCGACTGTCCAGACGCTGAGGCCCTGGCGGCCTTTAAGCACAATATCCGCGACGAGTGGCTTGCCCGACACCTTGGCCAAGAAAAACCGAAGTCCATGGCGGACCTCACGACACTAATGACCCACTTTTGCACGGGCGAGGACAGCTGGCTGGCTCGTAGTAACACCATGCCAGGAAACGCTGGCACTTCAGATATCCGTGATAGTAACGGAAAGCCACGGTGCAATAGACATAAGCATTAGAACAATGGCGACAATGCCGACGACGCGATAGTCAATGCCGTATTTAGCAACTCCAAATCCGGTCAGCGGAAGAAGTCGTTTAAGAGAAACAATCCGGGATCGTCCAGTCTGGACCGCATACTCGACCGCTCATGCCAGATTCACGGCACCCCCGATAAACCAGCCAATCACACTAACAGAGATTGCTGGGTGTTCAAACAGGCCGGCAAGATAAATGCTGAGAACAAGGACAAGGGGCTGCACAGCGATGATGACGAGGAGCCCCGGCGTCCGAACACTGGGGGACAGAAGAAATTCCCCCCCCCCCAAGTTGAAAATGGTAAACATGATCTATGCCACACACATTCCCAAGAGGGAAGGAAAGCGTGCACTGCGGGATGTCTATGCGATGGAGCACGTCGCCCCAAAGTTCAACCCATGGTCATCTTGTCCGATCACATTCGATCGTAGGGACCATCCTACCAGCATCCATCACGGCGGCTCAGCCGCATTGGTCCTTGACCCAATCATCGACGGATTCCACCTCACGCGAGTCCTCTTGGACAGTGGCAGCAGCCTAAACCTGCTTTATCAGGACACAGTGCAGAAAATGGGCATCGATCCATCACGGATCAAACCCACCAAAACCACCTTCAAGGGTGTAATTCCGGGGGTAGAGGCCCGTTGTACGGGCTCAATAACACTGGAAGTGGTCTTCGGATCTCCGGATAACTTCCGAAGCGAGGAGTTAATCTTCGATATCGTCCCTTTTCGTAGTGGCCATCATGCACTACTTGGACGAACCGCGTTTGCTCGATTCAAAGAGGTGCCTCACTATGCATACCTTAAGCTCAAGATGCCAGGACCTCGTGGGGTTATCACAGTCAACGGAAACACAGATCGCTCCTTCCGTACAGAAGAGCACACTACGGCCCTCGCGGCCGAAGTACAAAGCAGCCTCCTTCAACAAACAGCCAATTCGGCAACGACAACCAGAGCACCGTCAAGCGAGTCCGGAGCACCCCGCAGGAGGATGGTCAGGCGCGCCAAGAGCTCGATTAGCAATCCGGCCTCCGCAATAGCCCCAATGAGGAGGTATTTGTGCCACGCGTACACAACTACGCACTCAAAATACCATGGGCATATGCAGAGGCAAGTCGACGATGTAGCTCACAGTGCGGTTCAGCCCCCACAAGGCCCGCACATCCTTCAACTTCCTTTCATTTCAGGACCCCACTTTCGGGAAGGCCCTTCAGAGAACCGGACTATCGGACTCATCACTGAGGGGAACACCAAGGAGGCAAGAGGCTTTGCACACAAGGGAATACCCAGGTGGTCTCTTTCAATGATCATTATACCTGTTTTTACATACCCACATGCAGCCTGCCCTTGGATAGGAAATGTCAAATAGTCCTATTTATTTTTGCTTAATGCATTAATTGTAAACATACGCCTTGAGGTGTTATTCAAATAACAATGGGAAATAGTATAACAACGTCAGCTTCTTACTACTATCGTCATATTTTTCTCTTAAAATATTTATTTAATATTGCATCCGTACACTTTGGTACGGTCAGTTTGCCAGGGGCTTCTTATTGAGCCCCACAACACGGCAAGAGAAGTTCGAACACTTTCAACGGTGCGGCACCCCGAACTTATAGCATTATATGCATCAGCTCTGAATCATGTCTTGGGTCAATAGTTGGGTTAGCCCGGCTCCCTTGTTTTGGTACCTTACGTTCCGTTATATCGGCTAAGGTAGCGCAGGGAGAACTACTGCGATTGTGTCCCGGTTCTTCCGGACGAGCACCTCAGTAGAGAAAGCCGAAAACTGACCGTCATGATGCGGCGAGAGCTGGTCGCTGTTCGAGATGTACTAAATCCTTAACGATTTTTTCCGCTTAAGGCGAGGAATCGGCCTTGCCCGGTTTAGGCGTGTATAGCACGCCAGTTCGGCCTTTCGAATACTAGGGGCTTCGCCGAAATTTAAAATTATAGACTTCTATGGCCAAGTGAGAGTTATAAAGCCGAATAGTCCGATTGCCTTGTTCACTGCACTAAACACCTCCTTAACGGACCAACAATTTGGATAAAGAGTGTTTGGGTTTTCCATGAACACCCCAGTACTAGTTACAAGGGGGCAGAAGCCGACGACTAGCCTACTTTCAGATTTTGATAAACGGCCGCAGAGAAGGTAATATTTTAAATCAAACAAAGCGTTGTATAGCACAGACAAACTCATTCTCATATTACAAAGATGACATGAGTACATTCACTCAAAGATTATGTTCTTGGCACATTCATTTGCCACAAGACGAGCGCCTTTCATAACGCCATCATAATATTTTTCGGGGTAGCGATGCTCCTTACCCTCCGGGGGTCCATCCTTCACGAGCTTCTAAGCATCCAGTTTGGCCCAATGCATCTTCGCACGGCAAAGGCTCGTCGGGCACCCTCAATACAGACGGATTGCTTGATAACTTCTAGCCGTGGACAGGCATGCACCATCCGCTTCACCAAGCCAAAGTAGCTGTCGGGCAGGGGCTCACCAGGCCACATCCGGACTATGAGGCCCTACATGGCCACTTCGGCCGCATTGTGGAGTTCGACCAATTGCTTCAGTTGGTCACTTAGAGGCATCGGGTGTTCGGTTCCAGTGTATTGGGACCAGAACAGCTTCTCCGTTGAGCTCCCCTCTTCAGCACGATAGAACTCCACGACATCCGAAATGCTGCGTGGCAGATCTGCGAATGCCCCTGGAGAGCTCCGAATTCGTGTAAGTAAAAGAAATGACTCCTCCACATGCTTGCTTTGCATAAAGAATGCCTTACCCTCCGCTATCTTCTTGGCCAGCTGGATTTCCTGGAGGGCCTTTTGGGCTTCGGCCTTGGCGTTTGTCGCGCTCTGGAGGGCCTTCGCAAGCTCAGACTCCTGCGTCTTGAAGTCACGCTCCAAGGACTCGAACTTCTTGCCAAGCTCCTGGAGCTCTTGTTGTACCTCCCCCACCCGAGCATCTTGCTTCTCGCGCTTGGTGCGCTCCGTAGCCGCCTTGGCTTCGGCCGCAGACAGTGCTCTCTTCAGGGCCGCCACTTCGGTCGCGGTCCCTATCAAAAATCATGATGCTTTTTGTTAGCATTATCAATTTTTCTTCTCTATATGACACACGGACGGGGTTTCACTTACCTTTGTTCTCCTCGAGCTGCTTCTTCACGAGGTCGAGCTCTTCTTCGGCCTGCCCCAGGTCGCGCTTGAGTCCGGCAACCTCAGTCGTGCGTGCAGCAGCGGTCAGCAGCAATGCCTGCTCGTTAAGATAGACAAGTACTATTAGATTCCTATGGATTGTTAGTTGACCCTCCGTTTGGCTTTTCTTTTCGAACACCAAACAGAGTATCAGGGGCTACTGTCTATCAGGTGATATTTCCTCACACTTTTTCATTACTTACCTCAAAGCCTGTTAGTATGCTGGTGCAGGCTTCGGTCAATCCGCTTTTGGCAGACCGAACCTTCTCTATCACCGTACTCATAAGAGTATGGTGCTCATTGTCGATGGAAGCGCCTCGAAGCACTTCTAATAGATTATCTGATGCCTCCGGCTGGGCGGAGGTCATCGGCATGGCCGGCTCGCGCTCCTTCGCGAGGGGCTGCCTACTGGAATCCGGAACCTTTGGCGGCTCTGGCGCAGTAACCGGCTGGAAGCCAAACTTGCTGTGGCTCCCATCAGCATAATCCATGGGGGTCTTGCCCCCCATGCGCCCGGCGTCTGGGATTTTGCCTTGGGGCGTCTCTGGAACCATCGCCTCCTGCTCTGGTATCCTACGGGACAACACCTCGGTGTCATCCGCGGGTCGTGGAGAGGTGGCTGTCGGGAGTGAATTCATCTCCGACTCGTCCAGAGACTCCTCCGAAGAGGACACCCCAACATTGGACCCGGTCGGACTGCATATACGTGTTCGGCGTCATTACAAATCATGAGGTCAAAGTCGCATGAAAAAGTATTACAGAATATAAATACTTACGGCCTCACCCGGGGCTTGCCCCTGGGCAGCCACTCCTCGTCGATGTAGGCGGCGGTAGTGGAGTGATCTGGAAGGGACGCCTTTCCCTTCTTCGGTGTCCCGGCCTCCCCAAATGGGGCGGCCTTCCTTTTCTTCTCCTCCCCAGTGCAGGGAGGAGGGATTTGCTCATGCTTCCCCCCGTCTCCGTGGGGGGGGGGTCCTCCTCGTCATCCTCGGATGACGAGTCTATCACGGCCCTGCGCCAGGGACCTCTTCTGGTCCCCACGGCCGCCTTCTTGGACACTTCGGCCCCCTCGGTCGGGGCTGCCTTCCTCTTTCTCCCCTCCCCTTCGTGGGAGGAGTGTGACTCGTCATCTTCTGGCGAGGCGTCTGGTGCGGCCTTGTGCCGAAGACCCTTCCGGGTCCCCGTAGCCTTATTTTAGGCCTTTTTTCTCCGGCACCTTGTAAGGCGTCGGAACCAGCATCTCCGTTAGGAGCGCGTCTGCGGGATCCTCAGGCAGTGGAGCCGGGCAGTCAATCCGCTCCGCTGTCTCCACCCAATCCTGTTTGATCAGCATGGTGGCTTAAAAATCTTCCCACAAATATACTAGGAAATGAACATCGTGTGATAGTCTGAGGACTTACTGGATTGGTGAGGCGTTGTGCGATGAGTCCTCGGTCCTCGGAAAGGGGAGGAGGAACTTCGTCGGTCTTGAACAGTACCTTCCAGACGTCTTTGTGCGTCGTGTCGAAGAGTTCCAGCAGCATCTGGTGTTCGGCCGGATTGAATTCCCACATATCGAATGTCCGTCTTTGGCACGGGAGAATCCGGCGAACGAGCATGACCGGGACCACGTTGAGAAGCTTGATCTTCTTGTCCCTCATACTTATGATGTAGGTCTCTAGTCCGGTCAGCTCCATGGGTTCGTCCCAGGCCAGGCCCTTCTTTTCCCAAGAAGTGAGCCGCATGGGGATTCTGGATCTGAATTTGGGGGTCGCCACCCAGTTGGCGTCGCGCGGCTAGGAGATGTAGAACCACCCTGAGTGCCACCCTTTCATGGTCTCCACGAAGGAGTCATCAAGCCATGTAACATTGGGCATTTTCCCCACCATGCCACCTCCGCACTCCGCCTGTTGTCCGCTCACGATCTTCGGCTTCATGCAGAAGATTTGCAGCCACAGGCCGAAGTGGGGCTTGATGCGGAG
Organism: Triticum aestivum; assembly: GCF_018294505.1. NCBI lineage: Eukaryota > Viridiplantae > Streptophyta > Magnoliopsida > Poales > Poaceae > Triticum > Triticum aestivum. Next base: position 47,563,855 of record NC_057795.1, read on the forward strand.
GAATGCCTCACACACGACGATGAACACCAAGATGTTGAGGACAAAATTCGGGGCTAGATCGTGAAAATCTAGCCCGTAGTAATACATGAGCCCGCGGACAAATGGGTGGAGTGGAAATCCTAGTCCGCGGATAAAATGAGGGAGAAATACTACTCTCTCCCGAGACTTTGGGGTGCGGGAGTTTTGTCCCTCTGCCGGAAGCCTGTGCGCGATGCTCTCGGCCAGGTATCTGGCCGCCCGAAGCTTGGTAATGTCCTCCTCTATGACGGAGGAGGCCATCCACTTGCCTCCCGCTCCGGACATGCTGCGGTCCAACGGAGAAGGTGAGAACTTCAGCGTTGGGGCTCGAGAATGCGAGAATGGATGAGAAAAGGAGGAAGAAGGTGTGGTTGAAGATGGGAGGTCCTTATCCCTTTATAAAGGCAGTGCAGAATGTGCACCTCCCCACTTGCCTCTTGAAATCACTTATTTTCCAAGTGCCTCGATTGATGGCGCTGGTTGGGTTATCCATACCCGTATTGATAGACATCCCGCGATAAGGGGACACGATCTCTGCTTTGACAAGACGTGACAAAGAAACCGCCTCGCGATGTGTGCGGGAGCTGGTTGTGAAAAGCGGTTTGAATAATGACCGGACCATGGCGTGATGTCACACTACGAGGAGTTGTCAACAAATTAGATTCATGGTTTATTATTCTCTCTACGGTGGTATATGAAATTTGTCTTGCAGAGCCGGACACAGTCCTTGTGTTCGGAATTTATCTTGGATTATTTGGAGATGGAACCCGCCTCGCAATGCCGAAGACAATCTACACGCCGGACTCGTCGTCATTGAAGTTTGGTTTAGGGGCTACTGAGGGAGTCCTGGATAAGGGGGTATCCGGACAGCCGGACTATATACTTTGGCCGGACAGTTGGACTATGAAGATATAAGATTGAAGACTTCGTCCAGTGTCCAGATAGGACTCTCGTTGGCGTGGAAGGCAAGCTAGGTGATTCGGATGTAGATCTCCTTCTCTGTAACCGACTCTGTGTAACCCTAGCCCCATCCGGTGTCTATATAAACCGGAGGGTTTAGTCCGTAGGACACAACAACAATAACAACAATCATACCATAGGCTAGCTTCTAGGGTTTAGCCTCTCTGATCTCATGGTAGATCAACTCTTGTAATACTCATATCATCAAGATCAATCAAGCAGGAAGTAGGGTATTACCTCCATCGAGAGGGCCCGAACCTGGGTAAAACATTGTGTCCCCAGTCTCCTGTTACCATTAGCCTTAGACGCACAGTTCGGGACCCCCTACCCGAGATCCGCCAGTTTTGACACTGATAGTTGCGTCCAGTTTGGAAGCTTGATGTACTCCTTCCGCCATAGACATGGAGTCTTCAGAGCAAGACCCAACTGAATCTCCCCTTCACATATAGGGTGGTCAAGCTCGAGCTCCTCAAAACCCTTCATTACTTCATCCGCCATCACAACAGCATAGCCATGTGGAATCAGACAGCAGTGAAAAGTCCCGTTAGGTTGAGGAGGTGCAACAGTGCCGACAGCCGCCTTCAAGGTGTGGTTTTGGCATTTCATCATAAGCTAGCGATGTTGAGCCTCCGTGATAGCATCCACTGGGTAGCTAGGAGCCGTGAAGTCAGGCTGCTGAATGAGCTTCGTGGAAGCCACGCTGCTTCTCCGTTGAGATGGCGGGGTAGCTTCGTGCCACTGAGATGGTTGGTCGGTGGCTCACTAGCTCTCAACTTGTTCCTCTAGCTTTAGTACTCTTGCATTGAGCTTCTGTATATCGCTCAGCTCCTATTTCCTCTTCCTCTCCTGGGTTTTGTAACTGCCTGTGCCTGGAAACCCAATCTTCCATGCAACGGAGCCTGGTGTGCATCGTGTTCGTGCAGGGTGCTCAGGATTCTAAGGGCCTCAGTCAGCTCGTCATTCTCTCTGTCGGGAATGGACATCCCTTCATGCGTTGCGGCGATATACTTATGAAACTTCTTGATGGGTATTGCAAGTTTCTCGTCCGTCCAATGGTACTTCCCTATTTCAGGGTCCAAAGTTCCCCCAACCCCGAAGAACCAAGTCCTTGAACGGTCTGGCCAGTTCAATATCTCTGGTTCGACCCCTTTAGCAATCAGGTCATTCTCATCTTTGTCCCACAACGGCCGGGCTTTGAGGTAGCCGCCTAACCCTGTGCGATGGTGATACAGCTTCTTTACAGCATTTATCTTGTTTATCTCTAACATTTTCTTACTCTTGTCCGATATCTTGTAGGCCATAAATGCGGGCCAGTGATCTCTTATCTTCTCAAATCGATCGGTGAACTCTGGAGTCTTCCCTTTGTCGACAAATGTTGATTTCAACTCTTTCTTCCACCTCCTGAATATATTTGCCATCTTCTTAAGAGCACATGCCTTGACCAGTGGCTCTATAACTGGCTTATTCGGATCCTCCTCTACCGGTAGGATGAAATTTGCCTTCAGCAAGGTCCAAAGATCATCTTTCTCTCTATCGGTGACATAAGAAACTTGAGGGTCTTCTTTCTTAGGCTTATTCCATAGTTGGATGCTGATCGGGATGTTGTCCCTAACAATAGCTCCGCACTGAGCACAAAATGCTTCCTTGATCTGCCTGGGTTCAATCGGTTGGCCGTCGTCCGCGATTGTTGTGATCGTCAACCTTTCATCCAGGCGCAACCTTTTCTTCGGGCTTCGTCTCATTACTAAAGTTTGGCTCGATCCGTGGGGATATAAAAGAAGAAAGAAGAGTTAATATATGTACATACCAAAACAATTAATGCATCAATTAGCCAGTCAACACAGGCTTAATTAATATATATACCTCGTCGGACTTTGCAACAGCTGATCCCAACTCCGTTCGGTCACCGGAGCCGTCATCACGGTCTCCTTCCACCGGCATTCGGTTGCCGGAGCCATCATGATCATGAGTTTCCTCCTTCATTGTTTGATCATTGGAGCCTGCTTCATCCTGTCCTTCCAGACCGTCATTGTCGTTGAGAAACGACAAGACATCACCCCTGCCAAAGATTATATCCCCCAACAATTGTTCTTTTTCCATGTCTCTTTGTTGATCCATAGTTTCTGCAAATATTACAACATGGCAATTAATATACAAACATGAGAGACCGATATATTAGTGGCAAACATAAACCTAGCTAGCTAATCACAACAAGGAATATTAATTAGCGGCATTGACGCGTCTACGGTTTGGGGTGGCCTCGACAACGCTTCTAGGGTTTGGGTGGCCTCGATGACAATGCTCTTTTAACTCGGTAAACTTGGGTGGCCTCGACGCTTCTAGGGTTTGGGGTGGCCTCGGCAACGCTTCTAGGGTTTGGGGTGGCATCGACGCTTCTAGGGTTTGGGGTGGCCTCGGCAACGCTTCTAGGGTTTGGGGTGGCCTCGACGCTTCTAGGGTTTGGTCGGGCGAGAGGGGGTTGATCAACGTCCCCCCTCATGTCGAAGTTACATATGTCAAAATTCAAACTTTGACATATGATCAAACTTTGATATATGATCAAATGTTGCATATGTCAAAATTCAAACTTTGACATATGATCAAACTTTGATATATGTCCACCGCGATATAAAATGATACATAGACTTGTTCGGGTGAGAGGGGGTTGATGGACGTCCCCCCTCATGTTGAAGTACCAGAGTTTTCTTCTAGTGGTTTTGGTGGCCTCAAGAGTTTGTCTGGTAGGACGGGAGGGGGTAGGAGATCGACAATGCTTTTTTTCTAGGGTTTGGATGGCCTCGAGAGTTGTTCGCCCGGTATATCAAGAGGGGGGTGAACATTTTACCTTAGTAACTTAGAAAAAAATGTTATCGGGGAGGGGGTATATCGACCCCCCTCATGTCGAAGTTATCGGTCGATAACGACATACATACATATATGAATGTCCGATGTCCTTGCCTCTCTCATGAACAAAAAACATTCTATGAATAAAAAACATCATATGATCATTTTCTATATATATACACCCATCCATCCAGCCACATCCATGCGTACATATGAACAAAAAAACATCATATATATGATCATCTATTAACAAAAAAACATCATATGATCATGTATGAACAAAAAAACTTCATATATATGTACAAAAAATTTATGAAAATACAGGGCATATAATCATATACACATACATATCATCTATGAACAAAAATATCATCATATATGTGAAAAAACAGGGAGGAGGACAGGGAGGAAGGGGGCGCCGGCCGGACCGAGGAGAGGTGCGGCGTGGTCGGGGTAGGGGCGGAGGCACGGTGGTGGCGGCGGCGTCAGGACAGAGGGATGCGATGGCGGCATGGCCGGGGCAGGAGCGATGGTGGCGTGGTCGAGATAGGGCGAGGCAGAGGCATGACGAGGGCGGCGTGGTCGGGGCAGGGACAAGGGCATCGACGACGAGGTCGAGTAGCCTGACAGCGTCGACAGGGCAGAGGGCAGCGACAGCATCGACGGGGCAGAGGGCGGCGACGGCATCAACACAACAAGCTCGGGCAGCCTAGCGGCGTCATCGGGGGCAACTGCAGAGATGAAATCTAAAAAACGCTAAGTGTTGGCTTGTATAGCAAACCCTTTGGTCCCGGTTCGTGGTACAAACCGGAACCAATGCCCCTTTGGTCACGTTTCGTGCCACCAAGCGGGACCAAAGCTTTGGTCCCGGTTGGTGGCACCAACCGGGACTAAAGGGGGGCATTGGTCCCGGTTGGTGCCACTAGTTTGTGAATTTGAATTATTGTGTTTTATCTTACAGCTAAATTTGAATTCTTTTAGATTTGAATTCTTTTAAATTTGAATTCTTTTAAATCTGTGTGAATCACTAGTTTGTGAATAACTTTACTATAAAAATAGATTTTTGAGTGATTCTTTTTCCTGCTATTTAATATTATTGAGTTTTATCATTATATTCAATTTGGTAATTTTTAGGTTATATTAAATGTTTATTTTAACCAAAAACATATTTTGTTATTTTTGTTTGCTATTAAAGGTTCTAACAAAAAAATTCTTTATGAAAAATATTTTGCCATTAATGTTTTGAACAGAAAATACTTTGATAATTTTAGTTGCATAAGTTTTATATAATTTTAGTTTCAAAAATACTAGAGGTTTATAAAAGCTTTTTAGTTGATTCTTATGCAATTAGAGTTTTATAAAAGCTTTTTAGTTGATTCTTTTTGCTATTGAAGAATATTATAGTTTTGTTTTAGTTGATCATAACATAATATTTTAATTGATTATTTTTAGTTCATTCTTTTTGCTATTAGTTCATTCTTTTTGCTATTAGTTCATTCTTTGAGCTACATGACCCTGAAATTGAAAAGCACTACAAATGAACTCTGAAAAGGTTGAAAGTTGGCGTGGTATCATGATTTCACACAAATAGCATGTGCTAAAAAGTTGAGAGGGTTACAGCAAAAACTGGATGCACTTCGTGTACAAAATGGACAATCTCTTTTGAAGTATTAGGGTTTTGGACGAAAACTCATCTGTTACAAAGGGATTTCATTTTTTTGAACTTATTTGAACTCCACACTTTTGTGTGTTCAAAATGCACCATTCAAAGCCACGTCAACAATTTTCAACCCTTTCAGACTTCATTTGGTATTTTTCATGCATTTACTGTTTTTTAGCTAAATGACCCTAGAATTGAAAAGCACTACAAATGAACTCTGAAAAGGTTGAAAGTTGGCATGGTATCATCATTTAACCCACATAGCATGTGCTAAAAAGTTGAGAGGGTTATGGCAAAAACTGGATGCACTTCGTGTACAAAACGGACAATCTCTTTCGAAGTATCAGGGTTTTGGACGAAAATTCATCTGTTACAAAGGGATTTCATTTATTTAAGCTTATTTTAACTCTAGACTTTTTGTGTGTTCAAAATGCACCATTCAAAGCCACATCATCAATTTTCAACCCTTTCTGACTTCATTTGGTATTTTTCATGCATTTACTGATTTTTTTTGAGCTAAATGACCCTGAAATTGAAAAGCACTACAAATGAACTCTGAAAAGGTCGAAAATTGGCATGGTATCATCATTTCACCCACATAGCATGTGCTAAAAAGTTGAGAGGGTTACGGCAAAAACTGGATGCACTTTGTGTACAAAACGGACAATCTCTTTCGAAGTATCAGGGTTTCAGACGGAAGCTCATCTGTTACAAAAGGCATTTCACTTCTTCACATGTAACTGCATTGATATTCTAGATCAAAGGCATCATCATAATAGTTTTGGAGAGAAAGACTTCACTTTTTCTTCGCTCGTGTCCTTTGCTTATTGCGCCGTAACCATGGATAATCTTCATCGTTTAACAAGGTTCTTGGGTCAGTCTTGACTTTAAAGGGAGGAATTTCATGAAACTTTTCATAATCTTCAGACATGTCTATCTTGCCCTCCAATCCCACGATGTCTCTTTTTCCTGAAAGAACTATGTGGTGCTTTGTCTCATCGTATGATGTATTCGCTTCCTTATCTTTTCTTTTTCTAGGTTTGGTAGACATGTCCTTCACATAGAAAACCTGCGCCACATCATTGGCTAGGATGAATGGTTCGTCTGTGTACCCAAGATTGTTCAGATCCACGGTTGTCATTCCATACTGTGGATCCACTGTTGACCCATTTAAGGGACCTTAAAATCATGTCCACAGTCAAGTTCCCATATGTCCACTATGTAACCATAATATGTGTCCTTTCCCCTCTTGGTTGCTGCATCAAGGCGGACACCGCTATTTGGTTGGTGCTCTTTTGGTCTTGGGCGATCGTGTAAAATGTATTCCCATTTATCTCGTACCCTTTGTAAGTCAATACAGTCGAAGATGGTCCCCTGCCCAACGAGTACAACTCATCAGAAACAGTATTGTCACCTTTGAGACGTGTTTGCAACCAACTGCCAAAAGTACTGATGTGTTCACATGTAATCCAGTCGTCACACTGCTTCGGGTGTTCGGAGCACATAATGTTCTTGTGTTCATCGACATACAGGGTCACCAAGGTAGAATTCTGTAGAACAGTGTAGTGTGCCTGAGACCAAGAATGCCCGTCCCTACATATTATTGAGTCCCCTCCTAGCATGCCTTTTCCACTCAGTCTCCCCTCATACCGCGATTGAGGGAGATGATACCTCTCCAACGTATCTACTTTTCCAAACACTTTTGCCCTTGTTTTGGACTCTAACTTGCATGATTTGAACGAAACTAACCAGACTGACGCTATTTTCAGCAGAATTACCATGATGTTCTTTCATGTGTAGAAAACAAAAGTTCTCGGAATGACCTGGAAATCCTCGGAGACAAGTTTCAGAAAATATAAAAAATCCTCGCAAAAGATGAAGACCAGGGGGCCCACACCCTGTCCACGAGGGTGGGGGGCGCCCCCCTATAGGGCGCGCCCAACTGTCTCGTGGGCCCCCTGAGGCTCCGCCGACCTCAACTCCAACTCCATATATTCCGTCTCGCGGAGAAAAAAAATCAGAGAGAAAGTTTCATCGCGTTTTACGATACGGAGCCGCAGCCAAGCCCTAATCTCTCTTGGGAGGGCTGATCTGGAGTCCGTTCGGGGCTCCGGAGAGGGGGATTCATCACCGTCGTCATCATCAACCATCCTCCATCACCGATTTCATGATGCTCACCGTCGTGCGTGAGTAATTCCATCATAGGCTTGCAGGACGGTGATGGGTTGGATGAGATTTATCATGTAATCAAGTTAGTTTTGTTAGGGTTTGATCCCTAGTATCCACTATGTTCTGAGATTGATGTTGCTATGACTTTGCTATGCTTAATGCTTGTCACTAGGGCCCGAGTGCCATGATTTCAGATATGAACCTATTATATTTTCATCAATATATGTGTGTTCTTGATCCTATCTTTTAAGTCTATAGTCACCTATTACGTGTTATGATCCGACAACCCCGAAGTGACAATAATCGGGATACTTCTCGGTGATGACCATAGTTTGAGGAGTTCATGTATTCACCATGTGTTAATGCTTTGTTCCGGTTCTCTATTAAAAGGAGGCCTTAATATCCCTTAGTTTCCACTAGGACCCCGCTGCCACGGGAGGGTAGGACAAAAGATGGCATGCAAGTTCTTTTCCATAAGCACGTATGACTATATTCGGAATACATGCCTACATTACATTGATGAATTGGAGCTAGTTCTGTGTCACCCTATGTTATAGCTATTACATGAGGAATTGCATTCGGCATAATTATCCATCACTGATCCATTGCCTACGAGCTTTTCATATATTGTGCTTCGCTTATTTACTTTTTCGTTGCTACTATTACAATCACTACAAAACACCAAAAATGTTGTTATTACTATCTTTACCTTTTACCACTGTTACCATTACTATCATATTACTTTGCTACTAAATACTTTGCTGCAAATATTAAGTTATCCAGGTGTGGTTGAATTGACAACTCAACTGCTAATACTCAAGAATATTCTTTGGCTCCCCTTGTGTCGAACCAATAAATTTGGGTTGAATACTTTACCCTCGAAAGTTGTTGCGATCCCCTACACTTGTGGGTCATCAAGACTAATTTCTGGAGTCGTTGCCGGGGAGCATAGCTCTATTCTCTGAGTCACTTGGGATTTATATCTGTTGATCACTATGAAGAATTTGAAAGACTCTAAAACCAAGATCTATCCCTCAACTATGAGGGGAGGTAAGGAACTGTCATCTAGCTCTGCACTAGATTCTCCTTCTATTATTAATAAGCTTGCGACACCTAAACCTGTTACTGCTATGAATTCTGATATGTCGCATGTTATCGATGATGCCAATTCTGCTTTGCATGATACTTATGATGAAACTACTTCTCTGCGTGATACTACTGTGCCATTAGGTGAATTTCTTGATGAACAACTTGCTAGGGCTAGAGAGAACGAAATTATTGAAAATGCTATTATTGATGATAGTGATGATGAAAGATCTCCGAATGATTATGAATTGCCCGTTGTTCCTGAGGGTTATGTTATGAAAAAAGAAGCTGTTGAAGCTATTTTTTCCTGCAAAGATAGATATGATCTTAAGAAACTATTAGCTAAATGGAAGCAGCAATCTCTTAATGCTAGAATGAAACCTGACCCCGCTTTTGCTACTTGACCTATCTGTGTTACTGATAAGGATTATGAATTCTCTGTTGATCCTGAAATTATTACTTTGGTAGAATCCGATCCTTTTTATGGCCTTGAATCTGAAACTGTTGTGGCACATCTTACCAAGTTGAATGATATAGCTACCCTGTTTACTCATGATGATAAATCTCGCTACTTTTATATCCTTAAGATATTTCCGTTCTCATTAAAGGGTGATGCTAAGACTTGGTATAATTCTCTTGCTCCTGGTTGTGTGCGTAGTCCCCAGGATATGATTTATTACTTCTCTGCTAAATATTTCCCTACTCATAAGAAACAAGCTTCCTTGCGGGAAATATATAATTTTGTGCAAATCAAAGAAGAGAGTCTCCCACAAGCTTGGGGGAGGCTTCTCTGATTACTTAATGCTTTGCCTGATCATCCACTTAAGAAAAATGAAATACTTGATATCTTCTATAATGGACTAACCGATGCTTCCAAGGACTACTTGGATAGTTGTGTTGGTTGTATTTTCAGGGAAAGAACAGTCGACGAAGCTGAGTTACTATTGAATAATATGTTGACTAATGAAAATAATTGGACTCTCCTTGAGCCAATTCCTGAGGAAATTCCTGAACCAATTGAGCCAACTCTTGAGCCTATTCCTAAACCCACTCCGAAGAAGAGAGGTGTTCTATTTCTCAGTCCTGAAGATATGCAAGAAGCAAAGAAATCAATGAAAGAGAAAGGTATTAAAGCTAAAGACATTAAGAATTTACCTCCTATTGAAGAAATACATGGTCTTAATATACCGCCTATTGAAGAAACACATTGTCTTAATAACCAGACACGGGTAGTAAAGGTAAATTCTCTCTATAGATATGATAAAGATGAAATCCCATCTACTAAATTTCATATCCCTTGCTTAGATGAATTTGATAATTTCATGAATAGACAAGAAAATTACAATGATTATGTTGGTAGACAATTGAAGAATAATGCTTATACGATAGTACGCTTGAATTATTATGTAGCTAGTTAAAGGTGAACTTAAACTCACTAGTAAACATGCTTCCATGGTTGCTACTCAAGCTGAACAAGTACTTAATTAAGGCCCAGAATGAATTGCTTGCTGAATTAAATAATAAAAATGACTTTGCTGTTAGAGTGGCTACTAGAACTGGTAGAATGACTCAGGAACCTTTGTATCTTGAAGGCCACCCTAAAAGAATTGAACAAGATTCTCAGAATAATAATATAGATGCTCCTAGTTCTTCCAAGAAGAAGAAAAAGAAGAATGATAGGACTTTGCAAACTTCTAGTGAACCTAATGAAGAAATACCTGAGAATCCTAAGAATACTTCTATCTCTGATCCTGAAACACAATCTGGAGATGAACATGAACCTGATGATAATGCTAATAATGATGTTCATTTAGATGTTCAACCTAGTAATAACAATGATATAGAAATTGAACCTGCTATTGGTCTTGATAACCCACAATCAAGAAATCAACGTTATGATAAGAGAGATTTTGTTGCTAGGAAGCATGGTAGAGAAAGAGAACCATGGGTTCAAAAACCCATGCCCTTTCCTCCTAAACCATCCAAGACAAAGGATGATGAGGACTTTGAGCGTTTTGCTAAAATGATTAGACCTATTTTCTTGCGCATGCGCTTAACTGATATGCTTAAAACAAACCCTTATGCTAAATATATGAAAGATATCATCACTAATAAGAGGAAAATACTTGAAACTGAGATTTCCACCATGCTTGCCAACTATACCTTTAAGGGTGGAATACCTAAGAAACTTGGTGATCCCGGAGTACCCACTATACCTTGCTCTATTAAAAGAAATTATGTTAAAACTGCCTTATGTGATTTAGGAGCCAGTGTTAGTGTTATGCCTCTTTCTTGTACCATGGACTTGAATTAAGTAAGTTCACACCTACTGAGATATCTTTGCAAATGGCTGACAAATCAACTGCTATACCTGTCGGCATTTGTGAGGACGTGCCTGTTGTTGTTGCGAATGTTACTATCTTAACAAACTTCGTTATTCTTGATATTCCCGAGGACGATAGTATGTCTATTATTCTTGGTAGACCCTTTTTAAATACTGCAGGATCTGTTATTGATTGCAACAAGGGCCATGTCACCTTTCATGTTAACGGAAATGAGCATACGATACATTTTCCGAGGAAACAAATCCAAGTTCATAGCATAAGTACTATTGAGAAAATTCCATCAATTATCATTGGAGGTTTTGAATTTCCTCTCCCTACTGTCAAGAAAAGGTATGATATTCTTATTGTTGGGGATTTTCATATCCCCGTTGAGGTAACTTAGTGTCACTTTGAAATTTCTCTGGTTCCGTGTTATTCGGAATGAGTTATTAATAAGACTTGATCAACCTTGTTAGTGGATTCATTTTGATGATCATGAGGTGGATGAAACTAGAAGGCACAACCTTCTGTACTTTCTTTTTACTTTCTGTCTTTTAAAATAAATAAAACAAAAATAGTATTATCTGTCTGTTTTCTGAATTATACGTGCAATAAAAAATATGCCGAAAATAAAAGTGCTCCAAATGCCCTGCAAATTTAGTATGATTTTTTATGGAATATTTGCGGATTTTAGGCACTGAAATCACTGCAGGAGGGGCAAGCACCAGGCCACGAGAGTGGAGGGCACGCCCCCTCTCCCTGGGCGCGCCCCCCTATCTCGTGGGCCCCTGGTAGCCCCCCTCCACTTATGCCAGCACCCACACACTCCATCTTCTACCCAAAAAATCCCCATCCAGCTCAAGCATGAGTTCTAGCTCGTTTTGCTGCGATTTTCGATCTCCTTGCTCAAAGCTCCATTCACAAAACTGCTTTGGGAGATTGTTGCTTGGTATGTGACTCCTCCATTGGTCCAATTAGTTTTGTTCTAGTGCTTTATTCATTGCAAATCCTTGCTGCCTTGGTGACCCTGTTCTTGAGCTTGCATGTTATATTTATGACGTTCCAAGTAATTCTAATGCATGATGTAGGCTCTAGGCACTTGTAGGAGTACTTGCTACCATTCTTGTTAAGTTTTATTCACTTTTATTTTGAAGTTACTAAAATTTTAGAAATCTTTCAGAAAAAGAATTATGTCTAGGAGAATGTATCAAGGTGGTTCCTCGGTAAAGAAAGGGCCCAGGATTGCTATGCGTGAGCAAGATGTTAAATTGCCGAGGGATGCAGATGTACGAGCTTGTGTGTGGCCATCCGATGATTTTATGGTCAAAGCAGGCTTCAAGGAGGAATTTGATGCGTATGTGCGTAATGCTGAGCTGGAGGACTTCCTACAAGATAAGTGTCCCCAGTACTATCAATTAACTGATTCCTTTGTGCGGAGGTTTAAATATAACTATACATGTAATTCTCCCAGTGTCATATTTGATATTTATGATACATCGTATACTATGGACTTAGAGGATTTTACAACTGCTTGCAAACTCCCGCAGTGGGGTAATATTAATGATCCTCACAAATATGAATTTAGAGATTTCCTTGCTAGTATTACTATGGGAGAATCTAGGGACATAGCACAAGCTACCATAGGGAGCATTCATTTTCCTGCTATACATTATTTTGCTCTCTTCATCGATAGATGTATTAATGGTAAGGATGAAGCATGTCACATGTGTGTCCCTGATCTGAATATCCTCAAGAGTGTTGTGTTAGGTTATAAAGGTTATAACTTGGGGGCAATAGTTGCACGTAGGTTGCAGAATAATAGTAGAAAGGGAAATTTATTTGGAGGAATTTATGCAACCCGTGTGGCTAATTATCTTGGTATAGCCCCACGAGAGGGAGATACGATAATATCTCCTGTTTATTTGGATTATGAAGCTATGGTTAGTCATCAATTTCTTGGGAGGAATGATCAATTCCTCCAATATCGCCTAACCTATGACAGACGCAACATCGTCCATGTTACTCTTCCTGCTCCCTACCTTTTTTATTATCAGGCAAAAGGAAGATATGTTGTTACCAGAGAAGAAGCAGCTGAACACGAGAAGAGAGCGGAGGCAGCTCGCCAACACGCTGCAGCTCGGGAGGAGGTTGTCGCTGCATCTCAGTACGACCCCGGTTTCACTTATGGATATCAGCCAGGCGGTCCCTGGTATTAGACCAACTTAGGCCAAAAGCCTAAGCTTGGGGGAGTACGTATTTCTCACAGACTTTACATTCATGTTCACACACTAGTTGTCGGCGCTCATGCTCTTTCATTGTATTATCCATGTTAGTTTAAATTTCGTTTTTTCTAGTTTTCTTCTTGTGTGTTTGATAAACCTTGATAAAAACCAAAAAAATAGTTAGCTTAATTTCCATGCTTGTAGTAGAATTAAAATGAAAAAAACCAAAAAGATTTCTCATTCTTCTTTTACTTGTTGGGAGCTTTCCCGTGTAAATAGTTTTATTTTCTTTTCTTTCCTTTGGGGGGTCGAGAAGACCATATTGAAAATGTTTAGTGGCTCTCGTAGGCATGATTGTTTATTTAATTTAGAGCCCATATTATTTGTCTTCTCTCTTGAGTTGAATGCTTGCAGATTCCAGCTTAGTCCAATGCACGTACACTCTTATTATTATACATATCGTTCAGTCGTGCAAGTGAAAGGCAATAATGACGATATATGATGGACTTATTGAGATGAGAAAAGCTGGTATGAACTTTACCTCTCTTGTTTTTGTAAATATGATGAGTTCATTGTTCCTGATTCAGCTTATTATGAAGTAAACATATTTGCAATAACATTTACAGATTATAGTTGCTTGTGCCATGCTTGATTAGCTTTAAGTTATAATGGTTTACCTTGCGTGCCAAGATGCTATTAGAATGATTATGATGTGGTATGATGGGATGGTATCCTCCTTTGAATGAATTAAGTGACTCAACTTGGCACATGTTCACGCATGTAGTTGAAACAAAATCAACATAGCCTTCATGATATTTATGTTCATGGTGGATTATATCCTACTCATGTTTGTATTTGGTGTGAATTAGTTTTAATGCATGTTTATGACTGTTGTCGCTCTCTCAGTTGGTCGCTTCCTAGTCTTTTGCTAGCCTTCACCTGTACTAAGCGGGAATACTGCTTGTGCATCCAAACTCCTTAGAAACCCCAAAGTTGTTCCATATGAGTCCACCATACCTTCCTATGTGCGGTATTTACCTGCCGTTCCAAGTAAATTTGTATGTGCCAAACTCTAAACCTTCAAATGAAATTCTGTTTTGTATGCTCTAGTTGCTCATGTTTCCACTAGGGCTGCCTATATCTTCCATGCTAGGTGGGTTATTCTCAGAGGAGTGGACTCCGCTCCTCATTCACGAGAAAAGGCGGGTAACCGGGATGCTCAGTCCCATGATCCAAAAAGATCAAAGCAAATCAAAATAATTAAACATAACTCCCCCAGGGTTGTTGTTAGTTGGAGGCACTCGTTGTTTCGAGCAAGCCATGGATTGATGCTTGTTGGTGGTTGGGGGAGTATAAACTTTTACCATTCTGCGTGGGAACTGCCTATAATGCATGTAGTATGGAAGATACAGCCATCTCATAGTTGTTGCATTGACAGCGAAAGTATGCCACTCAAAATGTTATTCAATCTCTATTTTAAAATCGAGCTCTGGCACCTCTACAAATCCCTGCTTCCCTCTGCGAAGGGCCTATCTATTTACTTTTATGTTCAGTCATCACCCTTCTTATTAAAAAGCACCCGCTGGAGAGCACACTATCATTTGCATTCATTATTATTGGTTTACATTGGGTATGACTTGACTGGATCTCTTTTACCATGAATTACAATGTTTAATCAGTCCTTGATCTTTGAAGGTGCTCTGCATTTATGTTTTGCGGTCTCAGAAAGGGCTAGCGAGATACCATTTTGTTACATCATGTTATGATTGTTCTGAGAAAGTGTTGTCATCCAAGTTTTATCATTATCGCTCGCTAGCTGATTATGCCATTGATATGAGTAATTGTGAGACCTGAGTGTTATTGTGAGTATGGTTACTTTATAATATTGTTGAAACCTGAATGATGGCTTTGCATGTTTACAACAACAAGAGAAAATAGAGTTTGTAAAAGTTTTTCTTTATCACTTTCAGTTTATCAACTGAATTGCTTGAGGACAAGCAAAGGTTTAAGCTTGGGGGAGTTGATACGTGTAACGCCCCGGATTCGATGCGCCAGGTGTCTGCCAGTTATTCGTCGTTGTTGCCATGTCATTTGCTTGCGTGTTGCATTTTATCATGTCATCATGTGCATCTCATTTTGCATACGTGTTCGTCTCATGCATCCGAGCATTTTCTCCGTTGTCCGTTTTGCGATCCAGCACTCCTATGCCCTCCAGCGTCCCCCTTTTGTCTCTCGTTGTGAGCGGGTGTTAAATGTTCTCGGAATGGACCGAGCCTTGCCAAGTGTCCTTGGTATACCACCGGTAGACCGCCTGTCAAGTTTCGTGCCATTTGGAGTTCGTTTGATACTCCAATGGTTAACCGCGTAGCCCGCAAAGCCCCTTTCTCTTTGTATCCCAACACCCCTCCAAAGTGGCCCAAAACGCAGCAAACTCCCCTCCATGCTCTCCGCCGTTCGATCACGATCGCGTGGCCGAAAACCGCTCCTCATTTGGACTCTCCTAGCTCCTTCTACCTATTAAAAGGCATCCCCCGTCCATTTTCACGGTGCAAACCCTAGCTCTCCCTCTCCTCGCGCCGCCGGACGTTTTCTCCCCACCAGCCGGACATATCCGCCGCCCTCTCCGCGCCACGTGGCGGCTCCTGATTCGTCTAGCCCCGCACCCAGTCGCCCGCGCCGCCGCGGCCCGCCCGAGCCCGTCGCGGGCCC